>NC_057799.1:388096015-388105666 GCF_018294505.1 Triticum aestivum | reverse complement strand
GGAGCCCGCCGACCCCGCCGTCCTCTCCTCCTCCGGCGACCGGCGCCGCCGCCCCGCTCCTCCTCCCTCCGGCCCTGCCTCGCCGTCGCCCTCCGGCGCCTCTTCCTCCCGCCGGCGGCCCAGCCCCGATCGAGATCTGGATCGATCTCTCTGTGGTGAGGCGTTGACTTTTTCCCCCGAGATCCCGTTATTTTTTCTAAGTCCCAGAAACTTTTCAGTATATGCTCCTGTTCCCGATGCGATAACTTTGTGCATGTAGCTCCGATTCGTGCGTATAATATGTCAAATTGTTCGCCTCATGATGCTCCTCATTTTGTTCAATTGCATAATTTTCATTAGAGGTCATCTTGATGCCCAAATCTTCGTTGGAAGAGGGCTAGTTGCTGTTATTCTCTGGTTCTTATCAGAACTTGGAGATTTGTCATTTTTGTATCATTTATTCTGTGCATATTTTGAGCATGAGCTCTACATGTGTTTTGAAGTATGCCATTCCATCTTTCCAGTGGTATAGTCCATGTATTTTTGTGATCTATGTGGTGACTAGCACAAGCATGCAAAGTAGGCCCCGTAATATTTCTGATTTCAGGGACTTAGTGATTTCTCCAAGTCCTCGTCTGCTGTAATTTTGTTGACATGAAAACTTGATGCTACAGAGAGATCCATGCATATTTTGGAGATGTTCAGTAAGGATGTTTTGTAGCTATAGTTGTAATTGATCCATGTCTGCAATTTTTTGCAATTTTAGAGTATTATAGCATGACTCAAGCTTGCTCTACTTTTGCTATAAAATATTTCTGGCAGATTCTTAACATTACATGCATTTTTGCCAAGCTTATTGTAGTTGATCCATACATGCTATGCATTTGTTCTTGCCATGGATAGCTTCATAAACATGCCATTTTGCTGTATGTATGCTTGGTTTGTCATGAATTGCTCTGTAGTGAGTGCTTCAAGCTCACAAAGAGGCCTACATATTAATATTTCTGCCATGTTCTGTTTTCTGCTAAGTCTGAAACCTGATAACGAAACTTGCTATGTTTACATGCTTGCCATCATATCTTCTGGTACTTGTTGGCTTATGGTCAATAAGGGACTTTTGTCATGTGCGTTTAGTAGAACACTACTATGCCTTGTTTTGCAATGTTAAGTTCCTGTAGCATGTTGATTTCGTGCTCTGAACATTGCTACCTGATGCTGATTTCTGCCATGTCCAGTTTTTCACTAAGTCTGTGAACCTATAATCTTTTGCACTTTTGCCATGCTTGTTTGAGCTTGTTAGGTTGTGAACTAGCCGTAGCTCAGTGTTCATCTTTTGTCAAGCATCTCCTGTAGATTACTGCCATGTGCTTTTTTGCTATGTTGGGGTGCTGTAGCATTATTACTTGTTGCATTTGAAGTGCTATCTTGCTGTTTATCGCAGATTAGTGTCATTCTTGTTTTGCTTGCCATTTGCAAACCGTGCATCCGATTCCGGTGATCTTTATATCGATTTCGACCGAAATCATCTCATCTTTCCAGTGGCATGCTTGGTTTGCCAAGTTACTGCCATGTTCATCATTTTCCTTCCGGAGCACGCATATGCATCGCATATCATATCTTGCATATCATACATGTTTTGCATCATGTTGCTTGCGCATTTCTCGTGTTGATTGTGGTACCGTTTGCTTGTGTTCTTGTCTTGGGTAGAGCCGGGAGACGAGTTCGTGAACGAGGAACCTGTCGAGTACGCTTACGAGGATCAAGCTTTCGACAACTCTGAGAACCTTGCAGGCAAGATGACCACCCCTCGAAATCACTTCTATCTTTGCTATACTAGTTGTTCGCTCTATTGCCATGCTCGCTACCTATCACTTGCTATATCATGTCTCCTATTTCAGCCTTGTCAGCCCCTAACCATCCTTTCCTAGCAAACCGTTGTTTGGCTATGTACCGCTTTTGCTCAGCCCCTCTTATAGCGTTGCTAGCTGCAGGTGAAGTTGAAGTTGTTCCAATCGGAACATGGACATGTTGGGATATCACAATATCTCTTTTTTAATTAATGCATCTATATATTTTGGTTAAGGGTGGAAGGCTCGGCCTTATGCCTGGTGTTTTGTTCCACTCTTGCCGCCCTAGTTACTGTTATACCGGGATGATGTTCCTTGAGTTTGCGTTCCTTACGCGGTCGGGTGATTTATGGGACCCCCTTGACAGTTCGCCTTGAATAAAACTCCTCCAGCAAGGCCCAACCTTGGTTTTACCATTTGCGACCTATACCTTTTTCCCCGGGTTTTCTAGAGCCCGAGGGTCATCTTTATTTTAAACCCCCGGGCCAGTGCTCCTCTGAGTATTGGTCCAAACTGTCAGTCGCCGGTGGCCACCAGGGGCAACTTTGGTCTGGCCTATCGGAAGCTTGGACAATCCGGTGTGCCCTGAGAACGAGATATGTGCAGCTCCTATCGGGATTTGTCGGCACATTCGGGAGGCTTTGCTGGTCTTGTTTTACCATTGTCGAGATGTCTTGTAAACCGGGATTCCGAGACTGATCGGGTCTTTCCGGAAGAAGGTTTATCCTTCGTTGACCGTGAGAGCTTATGATGGGCTAAGTTGGGACACCCCTGCAGGGTATTATCTTTCGAAAGCCGTGCCCGCGGTTATGAGGCAGATGGGAATTTGTTAATGTCCGGTTGTAGATAACTTGTCACTTGACCCAATTAAAATACACCAAGTGCGTGTGTAGTCGTGATGGTCTCTTCTCGGCGGAGTCCGGGAAGTGAACACGGTCTGTGTTATGTATGACGTAAGTAGGTGTTCAGGACCTCTTCTGGGTCATTGTTAGATGACGCCCGTCCCATTGCTTCTCTTCTCGCTCTCATTTGCGCAAGTTAGCCACCATATATGCTTTTGCCGCTGCAGCTCCACCTCTTTGCACCTCCTTGTCCTATAAGCTTAAATAGTCTTGATCTCGCGGGTGTGAGATTGCTGAGTCCCCGTGACTCACAGATACTTCCAACACCAGTTGCAGGTGCCGACGATGCCAGTGCAGACGATGGCGTCGATCTCAAGTGGGAGTTCAACGAGGAACGTGGTCGTTACTATGTGTCTTTTCCTGATGATCAGTAGTGGAGCCCAGTTGGGACGATCGGGGATCTAGCACTTGGGGTTGTCTTATTTTCATCTGGATTTTGGCCGTAGTCGGTCTATATGATTGTATTTTGGATGATGTATGAATGATATTTATGTATTGTGTGAAGTGGCGATTGTAAGCCAACTCTTTATCCCATTCTTGTTCATTACATGGGATTTTGCGAAGATGACCCTTCTTTGACAAAACCACTATGCGGTTATGCCTCTAAGTCGTGCCTCGACACGTGGGAGATATAGCCGCATCGTGGGCGTTACAAGTTGGTAATCAGAGCCATCCCCGACTTAGGAGCCCCCTGCTTGATCGAATCGCTGGCGTTGTTGAGTCTAGAACAAAATGTTTTGAGTCTTAGGATTATATATATCGGAGAGTAGGATTCTTTTTACTCCTCAGTCCCTTCGTCGCTCTGGTGAGGTCTCCTGACGTAGAAGTTTTGACTGTTCTCTCCTCAAATTTCACTAAAAAAAAATTTTAGGATCACGCGGGTATCTTGGAATCGTTCCGATCGATTTGTGACGAGAACATTGTTCTTGGTGCCTCCTGTCATTTAGGGGTTGTGGCAGTGTCCCGGGGAGTTGAGCTCCGAGGTGTTGTCGTCACAATTTTATCGTTGCAGTTCTGGAATACCTGAGTTTCGCCGACATCGAAATCTCTTTTATGCAGTTGTTGGTGAGATCACCTCGACGCCACCCAGTACTGGGGCGGGAGTTCGGGAGTATTGCCATAACTTGTATAACGGATGTTTTTCGAAGGTTGAGGTAAACGATTTCCGAAGGGTTCTTGGTTATGTGTTGACGGATGGATACAGCTGGATCTAGGGATTGCTAGTTTGGGTGATATATATTTGTGTCCCCTGTATCCCCTACACCAGATTGCATAACCAGAAAGTTTCGGGAGTTTATAAGTGGGAATTCAAGTAGCCTTAGGATTTCTTTCCGACAGATGCATGATATGAGATTGGGGTTCGACGTCTAGTGGTCCGCCTGTATACGGTTGATTTTACAGTGGTCTCGTTGTGTCTTAAAGAGTCCATGGCTTTGCCGACTCGGGGACGCTTCGTATGTCATGTGCACAGCCTTGTACATGATGGTGCTGTACGATTGAGCCCGTGTGGGCCCCACCACGAAAACTTCGGACGAAATATCTATCATATGTTTGTTCCGGCTTATTCTGCAAGCCAATACTTTGTTTTATTATGTTCATTTCATATCTTTTTCAAGTGGCTTCTCAACTTATGGAAGTGTGATGACTTACTACGGAATTCATTCGTTCATCTTCGTTCGAATGCTTATTGTGAAGACTATATGTTGCAATTTCTATCCGTTGATTCTACTTATCTTTTGTCTATCGAGATGCTAACGGATGTCACCCTCTTCAGGATGGCTCCGCCAACGCGTCAGAATCCGGATCGCAATGAAGGGAGTCAAGCGAACCCTCCGCCACCACCTCCACCTCCGGAGGCATGGCAATCAATCATGGCAGCCACCAACGCCAATGCTCAGATGATTCTGAAACTCTTGCAAGAACGTACTCAAGGGCAAGGCAATCAAGGAAATCAAGGTCAAGGCAACAATCAGTTTCACTTTGCCACTCTCAACCAGTTTCTCGCAAATCAGCCCAAGTCTTTCAGCTACTGTGCCGAGGCCACGGATGCCGATGATTGGCTCGTGGACATCAACAAGCATTTTGAATGTAGCAATGTCAGGCCTGAGGACTTTGTCAAGTTCGCTTCTTTCCAGCTCAAGGACCAAGCTGCTGATTGGTTTCAACAATACAAAGATTCCAGAGGAGGTCGTGTGATTACTTGGACTGACTTCTGTCGGGACTTCAAAGCGCACCACATTCCACAAAGTGTTGTTGAGAGCAAGCGTGAGGAGTTCCGCAATCTCATGCAAGGAAACATGTCTGTGTATCAATACAACATTCAGTTTCAGAAACTTGCTCGCTTCGCTAAGCAAGACGTTCCTGATGAGAAGAGCATGATCTATCACTTCCGAGGTGGCCTTAAAGAGGATCTGCAGTTAGCTCTCGTTCTTGTTGAGCCTTCTCAGTTTGATCAATTCTACAATATGGCATTGAAGCAAGAGGCTGCTCAGCTCAAGTGTGAGGCTTCTAAGAAAAGAGTCAGGGACGCAGTTCAGTCTTCTTCTTCCTCACTTGTGACAGCTAAGCAACAGAAGTTCTGGTTGCCTCCTCCTCCGTTTCGTCAGCCTTACCAGCAGAAGAACAAAGGTGGCCATGGTTCTTCAAACTCTTCCAACTCTGGCTATCAGAACAAGTCTCAGAATCAAGCTCCAAAGTCCAATGCTCCTTATCACCGTCCACTCTCAGAGGTGACTTGCAACAAATGTCAGCAGAAAGGTCACTATGCTAACAAGTGCTTCAACCAGAGGCGTCTTCCTCCTCCTCCTCCTGTCAGATCTTCCAGCAATGCAGTGGTCAAGCATAATCCAAAGTTTGCAAAGGTGAACATGTTGAATGCAGCTCAAGCGGAGGAATCTACTGATGTGATAATGGGTAATCTCTCAGTTAATGATATTCCTGCAAAAGTTCTTTTTGATACTGGTGCATCTCCTTCTTTCATTTCAAGACCTTTTGCATCCAAGCATGAATTGCATTTCCAAGGATTGCCTAGGCCGTTAGCAGTTGTCTCTCCAGGCAAATGCATGAATGCAAGTTCCATGGTTCCGAATGTTACCATCAAGATGGGCGATTATGCATTTCAGTCTTCTCCAATTGTTCTTGGTGATTCGGATATTGATCTTATTCTTGGGATGGACTGGCTTTCTAAGCACAAGGCTCAACTTGATTGTGCTGCCAGAGAAATTCAACTGACACACTCGTCTGAGGATGTGATTGTTTTTGCCGCTCGTGATGAAACCATTCGGTTTTTCTCTCTCAATGAGAAGGGCGAATTGGATGCCATCTCTCAAATTCCAGTCGTTTGCGAGTATCAAGATGTCTTTCCAGAAGAGCTTCCGGGTATGCCTCCGCACCGGCCAGTTGAGTTCGTTATCGAACTAGAGCCTGGTACTGTACCCGTTTGCAAGCGTCCATACAAGCTTGGACCTAACGAGCTGAAGGAATTGAAGAAGCAGCTCGATGAACAAGAACGTCTGGGTTTGATCAGACCGAGTTCTTCTCCATGGGGTTGTGGTGTTCTTTTTGTCAAGAAGAAGGATGGCACGGACCGACTTTGTGTCGACTACCGTCCATTGAACAAGAAGACAATCAAGAACAAGTATCCACTTCCCAACATCAATGAGCTATTTGAGCAACTCAAGGGCGCTAAAGTATTCTCGAAGCTTGACCTTCGTATGGGTTATCATCAGATTCGCATTCGTGAAGAAGATATTCCCAAGACAGCATTCAGAACGAGCTTTGGTTCTTATGAATATACTGTCGTGTCTTTCGGCCTTGTAAATGCTCCTCCGGTGTTCTCTCGGATGATGAATTTCATCTTCAACCCTTATACCAATGAATTCGTTCTGGTGTATCTCGATGATATCTTGGTCTTCTCCAAGAATAAGCAGGATCATGCCAAACATTTGCGATTGGTGCTCGACAAGCTCAGAGAGTATCAATTCTATGCGAAGTTCTCCAAATGTGAGTTTTGGCTAGATGAAGTTCTTTTCCTTGGTCACATCATCTCCGCCAAAGGCATCGCTGTAAGCCCCGAGAAGGTGTCCGCAGTTCTGGATTGGGAACCTCCTCAAAATGTCAAGCAGCTCCGCAGTTTTCTGGGTCTTGCAAGCTATTGCCGAAGATTCGTTGAGAATTTCTCCACGATTGCAAAGCCTCTTTCCAACCTCCTACAGAAGCATGTGAAGTATGTCTGGTCTCCTGAGTGTGAAGTTGCTTTCAACACTCTCAAACAGAAACTAGTCACAGCTCCTGTCTTGACTCCTCCTGATGAATCCAAGCCGTATGAAGTTTTCTGTGATGCTTCTCTCCAAGGTCTCGGTGCTGTGTTAATGCAAGAGAAGAAAGTTGTGGCCTATACCTCTCGGCAGTTGAAGCCCAACGAGAAGAACTACCCCACTCACGATCTTGAGTTGGCGGCAGTTGTCCATGCTTTGGTTACGTGGAGACATCTCTTGTTGGGAAGACAAGTGGACATTTTCACTGATCACAAGAGTCTCAAGTATATCTTCACTCAGCCCAACCTCAACCTCAGGCAGACTCGATGGGTAGAAATGATTCAAGAGTACAATCCGAGTATCGAATATACTCCAGGCAAGGCTAATGTCATTGCAGATGCGTTAAGCAGGAAATCTTATTGCAACAGCTTAATTCTCAAGCCTTTCCAACCGGATCTTTGTGAAGCTTTCCGCAAGCTGAATCTCCAAGTTGTTCCTCAAGGCGTTCTTGCCAACCTCATAGTATCTCCTACTTTGGAAGATCAAATTCGTGAGGCTCAACTCCTTGATGCCATGGTGAAGAAGGTGAAACGTGGTATCGACAAGGGTCTTTCCAAATACAAGTGCTATCGCATTGATGACAGAGACACTTTGTTCTTCGAGGACCGGATTGTGGTTCCTAAAGGTGATCTAAGGAAAGTCATAATGAACGAGGCGCACAATTCTCTCCTTTCCATTCATCCTGGAAGTACGAAGATGTATCATGACCTCAAGCAGTCGTATTGGTGGACTCGAATGAAGCGAGAAATTGCTCAATTCGTGAATGAATGTGACGTCTGCCGAAGAGTGAAAGTAGAACACCAACGACCAGCTGGTCTCCTCCAACCTCTTGCTATTCCGGAATGGAAGTTTGATCATATCGAAATGGACTTCGTGACTGGATTTCCAAAGTCCAAGCGCGGAAATGACGCTATCTTTGTTGTCATCGACAAGCTCTCTAAAGTGGCTCATTTCCTTCCTATCAAAGAATCCATCACAGCAGCTCAGCTGGCAGAGCTCTACACCTCCAGAATTGTCTCCTTACACGGCATTCCACAATTGATTTCTTCTGATCGTGGAAGCATCTTCACCTCTAAGTTCTGGGACTCCTTCCAGAAGGCCATGGGCACTAATATTCGCTTCAGCACAGCTTTCCACCCTCAAACTAGTGGCCAAGTCGAGCGAGTCAATCAAATTCTTGAAGATATGCTCAGGGCTTGTGTCATTTCCTTTGGCATGAAATGGGAAGATTGTCTTCCATATGCTGAATTCTCCTACAACAACAGCTTCCAAGCGAGTTCGGGCAAGGCCCCATTCGAGATTCTCTATGGCAGAAAGTGTCATACTCCTCTCAATTGGTCAGAGACTGGTGAACGTCAACTTCTTGGCAATGACTTAATCACTGAAGCTGAAGAAATGTGTAAAGTCATCCGTGATAATCTCAAAGCCGCGCAATCGCGCCAGAAGAGCTACTATGATAGTAAGCATCGTGATTTGGCTTTCGAGATCGGAGACCATGTCTACCTCCGCGTCTCTCCTATGAAAGGCACTCGTCGCTTCGGTATCAAAGGGAAGCTTGCCCCTAGATACGTGGGTCCTTTCAAGATCATTGGCAAAAGAGGCGACCTCACCTATCAACTTGAGCTTCCTTCCAACTTCGCGAACGTGCACGATGTGTTCCACGTGTCACAGCTCCGCAAGTGCTTCAAGACGCCTGAGCGCACTATCGACTTCGAAGAGATTGACCTCCAAGAAGATTTGTCTTATCATGAGCACCCAGTTGCTATTCTTGAAGAAACTGAGCGCAAGACTCGCAACAAGTCTATCAAATTCCTCAAAGTGAAGTGGTCGCACCATTCCGACCGGGAAGCCACCTGGGAACGCGAGGACCATCTCCGTTCCGAATATCCAGAGTTCTTTCAGTCCTAGATCTCGGGACGAGATCCTCTCGTAGTGGTGGAGTGTTGTAACACCCCGCATGTAACTTGCCATATTTGTAACTCCGACTCTTGCCATTTCCGGCTATGTGATATGTTTTTCCCTCCGTTGTTGGGTTTTGTCTTTCGTTTTGTATTTTGTCATGTCATGCATTTTCATATCATATCATCATGTGCATTGCATTCGCATACGTGTTCGTCTCATGCATCCGAGCATTTTCCCCGTTGTCCGTTTTCCAATCCGGCGCTCCTATCTCCTCCGGTGCACCCCTCTAGTTTTCTTTCGTGTGCGCGTGTCAAACTTTCTCGGAGTGGACCGAGGCTTGTCAAGTGGCTTTAATATACCACCCGGAATATACCGGTCAAGTTTCGTTCCATTCGGAGGTCGTTTGGTACTCCATCGGTTAACCGGGCCTCCGCAATGTCCATTTGATTGTCCAGCAAAAACCCCCTCCAAAACCAGCCCAAAACCCACCAAACTCTCTTCCATGCTCTAGGTCGTTCGATCACGATCGTGTGGGCGAAAACCGCACCTCATTTGGAGTCTCCTAGCTCCCTCTACCTATTTATAGGTGGACATCCCGATATACATTTGCAGACGAAACCCTAACCCTCTCCCTCCGCGCCGCGCCGGACGCGTCCGCCCGCGCCGGACACGTCCGCCGCGCCGCCCGGCCAACCCGCGAGCGCC
>NC_057799.1:388091266-388094801 GCF_018294505.1 Triticum aestivum | reverse complement strand
TCCTCCTCCCTCCGGCCCTGCCTCGCCGTCGCCCTCCGGCGCCTCTTCCTCCCGCCGGCGGCCCAGCCCCGATCGAGATCTGGATCGATCTCTCTGTGGTGAGGCGTTGACTTTTTCCCCCGAGATCCCGTTATTTTTCCAAGTCCCAGAAACTTTTCAGTATATGCTCCTGTTCCCGATGCGATAACTTTGTGCATGTAGCTCCGATTCGTGCGTATAATATGTCAAATAGTTCGCCTCGTGATGCTCTTCATTTTGTTCAATTGCATCATTTACATTAGAGGTCATCTTGATGCCCAAATCTTCGTTGGAAGAGGGCTAGTTGCTGTTATTCTCTGGTTCTTATCAGAACTTGGAGATTTGTCATTTTTGTATCATTTATTCTGTGCATATTTTGAGCATGAGCTCTACATGTGTTTTGAAGTATGTCATTCCATCTTTCCAGTGGTATAGTCCATGTATTTTTGTGATCTATGTGGTGACTAGCACAAGCATGCAAAGTAGGCCCCGTAATATTTCTGATTTCAGGGACTTAGTGATTTCTCTAAGTCCTCGTCTGCTGTAATTTTGTTGACATGAAAACTTGATGCTACAGAGAGATCCATGCATATTTTGGAGATGTTCAGTAAGGATGTTTTGTAGCTATAGTTGTAATTGATCCATTCCTGCAATGTTTTGAAATTTTAGAGTACTATAGCATGACTCAATCTTGCTCTACTTTTGCTAGAAAATATTTCTGGCAGATTCTTAACATGACATGCATTTTTGCCAAGCTTATTGTAGTTGATCCATACATGCTATGCAATTGTTCTTGCCATGGATAGCTTCATAAACATGCCATTTTGCTGTAGGTATGCTTGGTTTGTCATGAATTTCTCTGTAGTGAGTTCTTCAAGCTCACAAAGAGGCCTACATATTAATATTTCTGCCATGCTCTGTTTTCTGCCAAGTCTGAAACCTGATAACGAAACTTGCTATGTTTAAATGCTTGCCATCATATCTTCTTGTCCTTGTTGGCTTATGGTCAGTAAGGGACTTTTGTCATGTGCGTTTAGTAGAACACTACTATGCCTTGTTTTGCAATGTTAAGTTCCTTTAGCATGTTGATTTCGTGCTCTGAACATTGCTACCTGATACTGATTTCTGCCATGTCCAGTTTTTCACTAAGTCTGTGAACCTATAATCTTTTGCACTTTTGCCATGCTTGTTTGAGCTTGTTAGGTTGTGAACTAGCCGTAGCTCAGTGTTCATCTTTTGTCAAGCATCTCCTGTAGATTTCTGCCATGTGCTTTTTTGCTATGTTGGGGTGCTGTAGCATTATTACTTGTTGCATTTGAAGTGCTATCTTGCTGTTTATCGCAGATTAGTGTCATTCTTGTTTTGCTTGCCATTTGCAAACCGTGCATCCGATTCCGGTGATCTTTATATCGATTTCGACCGAAATCATCTCATCTTTCCAGTGGCATGCTTGGTTTGCCAAGTTACTGCCATGTTCATCATTTTCCTTCCGGAGCACGCATATGCATCGCATATCATATCTTGCATATCATACATGTTTTGCATCATGTTGCTTGCGCATTTCTCGTGTTGATTGTGGTACCGTTTGCTTGTGTTCTTATCTTGGGTAGAGCCGGGAGACGAGTTCGTGAACGAGGAACCTGTCGAGTACGCTTACGAGGATCAAGCTTTCGACAACTCTGAGAACCTTGCAGGCAAGATGACCACCCCTCGAAATCACTTCTATCTTTGCTATACTAGTTGTTTGCTCTATTGCCATGCTCGCTACCTATCACTTGCTATATCATGTCTCGTATTTCAGCCTTGTCAGCCCCTAACCATCCTTTCCTAGCAAACCATTGTTTAGCTATGTACCGCTTTTGCTCAGCCCCTCTTATAGCGTTGCTAGCTGCAGGTGAAGTTGAAGTTGTTCCAATCGGAACATGGACATGTTGGGATATCACAATATCTCTTTTTTAATTAATGCATCTATATATTTTGGTTAAGGGTGGAAGGCTCGGCCTTATGCCTGGTGTTTTGTTCCACTCTTGCCGCCCTAGTTACTGTTATACCGGGATGATGTTCCTTGAGTTTGCGTTCCTTACGCGGTCGGGTGATTTATGGGACCCCCTTGACAGTTCGCCTTGAATAAAACTCCTCCAGCAAGGCCCAACCTTGGTTTTACCATTTGCGACCTATACCTTTTTCCCCGGGTTTTCTAGAGCCCGAGGGTCATCTTTATTTTAAACCCCCGGGCCAGTGCTCCTCTGAGTATTGGTCCAAACTGTCAGTCGCCGGTGGCCACCAGGGGCAACTTTGGTCTGGCCTATCGGAAGCTTGGACAATCCGGTGTGCCCTGAGAACGAGATATGTGCAGCTCCTATCGGGATTTGTCGGCACATTCGGGAGGCTTTGCTGGTCTTGTTTTACCATTGTCGAGATGTCTTGTAAACCGGGATTCCGAGACTGATCGGGTCTTTCCGGAAGAAGGTTTATCCTTCGTTGACCGTGAGAGCTTATGATGGGCTAAGTTGGGACACCCCTGCAGGGTATTATCTTTCGAAAGCCGTGCCCGCGGTTATGAGGCAGATGGGAATTTGTTAATGTCCGGTTGTAGATAACTTGTCACTTGACCCAATTAAAATACACCAAGTGCGTGTGTAGTCGTGATGGTCTCTTCTCGGCGGAGTCCGGGAAGTGAACACGGTCTGTGTTATGTATGACGTAAGTAGGTGTTCAGGACCTCTTCTGGGTCATTGTTAGATGACGCCCGTCCCATTGCTTCTCTTCTCGCTCTCATTTGCGCAAGTTAGCCACCATATATGCTTTTGCCGCTGCAGCTCCACCTCTTTGCACCTCCTTGTCCTATAAGCTTAAATAGTCTTGATCTCGCGGGTGTGAGATTGCTGAGTCCCCGTGACTCACAGATACTTCCAACACCAGTTGCAGGTGCCGACGATGCCAGTGCAGACGATGGCGTCGATCTCAAGTGGGAGTTCGACGAGGAACGTGGTCGTTACTATGTGTCTTTTCCTGATGATCAGTAGTGGAGCCCAGTTGGGACGATCGGGGATCTAGCACTTGGGGTTGTCTTATTTTCATCTGGATTTTGGCCGTAGTCGGTCTATATGATTGTATTTTGGATGATGTATGAATGATATTTATGTATTGTGTGAAGTGGCGATTGTAAGCCAACTCTTTATCCCATTCTTGTTCATTACATGGGATTTTGCGAAGATGACCCTTCTTTGACAAAACCACTATGCGGTTATGCCTCTAAGTCGTGCCTCGACACGTGGGAGATATAGCCGCATCGTGGGCGTTACAAGTTGGTAATCAGAGCCATCCCCGACTTAGGAGCCCCCTGCTTGATCGAATCGCTGGCGTTGTTGAGTCTAGAACAAAATGTTTTGAGTCTTAGGATTATATATATCGGAGAGTAGGATTCTTTTTACTCCTCAGTCCCTTCGTCGCTCTGGTGAGGTCTCCTGACGTAGAAGTTTTGACTGTTCTCTCCTCAAATTTCACTAAAAAAAAA
>NC_057799.1:387991752-388090972 GCF_018294505.1 Triticum aestivum | reverse complement strand
GATGGATACAGCTGGATCTAGGGATTGCTAGTTTGGGTGATATATATTTGTGTCCCCTGTATCCCCTACACCAGATTGCATAACCAGAAAGTTTCGGGAGTTTATAAGTGGGAATTCAAGTAGCCTTAGGATTTCTTTCCGACAGATGCATGATATGAGATTGGGGTTCGACGTCTAGTGGTCCGCCTGTATACGGTTGATTTTACAGTGGTCTCGTTGTGTCTTAAAGAGTCCATGGCTTTGCCGACTCGGGGACGCTTCGTATGTCATGTGCACAGCCTTGTACATGATGGTGCTGTACGATTGAGCCCGTGTGGGCCCCACCACGAAAACTTCGGACGAAATATCTATCATATGTTTGTTCCGGCTTATTCTGCAAGCCAATACTTTGTTTTATTATGTTCATTTCATATCTTTTTCAAGTGGCTTCTCAACTTATGGAAGTGTGATGACTTACTACGGAATTCATTCGTTCATCTTCGTTTGAATGCTTATTGTGAAGACTATATGTTGCAATTTCTATCCGTTGATTCTACTTATCTTTTGTCTATCGAGATGCTAACGGATGTCACCCTCTTCAGGATGGCTCCGCCAACGCGTCAGAATCTGGATCGCAATGAAGGGAGTCAAGCGAACCCTCCGCCACCACCTCCACCTCCGGAGGCATGGCAATCAATCATGGCAGCCACCAACGCCAATGCTCAGATGATTCTGCAACTCTTGCAAGAACGTACTCAAGGGCAAGGCAATCAAGGAAATCAAGGTCAAGGCAACAATCAGTTTCACTTTGCCACTCTCAACCAGTTTCTCGCAAATCAGCCCAAGTCTTTCAGCTACTATGCCGAGGCCACGGATGCTCTATTCAGTCGCTCCTCTCACGTAGTTGGCCTACTCAGTAGCTCCTCTCATGCACACACTAGTAGCCTGTTTATCAGCGACGGTTACTGCGGGGGCAGAACATTTGAGTTATTTGATACAGTGAGACTAGGCTTTTCGCTTCCATTTGTGGAGGTGTAATGGATCTCGTCGAACTTTGTTAGTAGTTCCTTCTTTATGAATGAGATGAAGCAAAGCTTTTGCCTCCGTTTCAAAAAAAACACGTCCAGAGGAATTTCTTTTATAGTAGAGCCGATAATGGAGTGAAGTCCATGCGTGCAACGCCACAAGCTACAGAGTAGTAGTAGAGCACTTTACGTACAGAGCCATATTGCATAGTTCCCAATGCCCCGCCAGGCTTTTCCGGCTCCTCGGGCTTAATTGTGAGGCGCTAGTTTAAATATGCTACTAGCTGATGAGGAAGCTGCAAGCGAGGTGCGGCTAGGGCGAGCACGCGAGCCATGAGATGCTGGGAAGGAAGACCCATTCACGTGGCTAGGCTATCCAGTGCAGCCAGATTGTGGTGCCGCACGTCCGTTTGACTTCAAAACTCAAACTACCCGTGTAAAATATTGGCTCGCAGCGAAGTTACTATTTAAAAGAAAGGCCGCCGTGCATTCGGCCGGGATCGAACCCACAAAACGAGGTATACACTCCCTGGACCACTAGTACTACTCGTTGGAGTACAACGCAGCCTAGAATCGCCTTTTCTCGCTAGTAGTACATTGTTCCTTACAAGAAACCCCTAATAATGCCAGAAACCACTAATAATGCCAAGAAACTACTACCACTTGCATACGTGGCAGACTTAAGATAAGACTACCTTATCAACCATTGTACATGCTCTTACCAACCAGCCCTACCAAGAAACGACTACTCTACAAAGTGTCGTTGTAGGCACGTTTCAACCCATGGCCCTGTTTGGATACATTTGTTGTCAATCTAACCCTGCCATCCAAACACCAATTTGGTTAGAGTTAGTTCAGGGTTAGAATCTAACCTCTGACTTAGAGTATCCAAACAGGGCCCATGTCGCCCATTAAGTCAACGCCTTTTTTCAACCGGGCGTTATGACTTGTGGGACCTACATGTTAGTCTGCACAAAAATCCCCGAGTGACCTCCTACCTCCGGCCCGTCCACCTAGTCATCCTCGGCCATGGAACGCAGCTACCATCGCCGGCAGAAGGCGAGGTCAAAACCGCCGGCGGTGAGGAGCCCATCTTGCGGCAGCCCGGATGCCAACTCCGTCCGGCGCTCGCGGCTGCTAGCTAGCCAAGATAGCTTCGTCCAGCTGCTTGTCTGCAAGGTTTGCTAGCTAGATTGGCACGGCTGCACGGCGGCTTGCTCGCGCGCACCGCGCTAAGGCCAGCCATCTGGCTCGAGCGAAGGCCAGCGCGACGGCTTGCTCGCTCGTGAGTCACGCTCGGGCCAGCTTGCCAACCCGTGCGGAGGCCAGCGCGGCGTCCGGCCTGTCCGGCGGAGCGGCGGCCAACTCGCTCATCACTGGCGCCACGGACGAACACGCATCAGTACTGTTTGAAGTAATGTTCAGGAAAAATAATGATTTGAGGGGGAATAACAGGATAAAAGGTCATATGTGGGTCCCTCGTGTCAACGGTTAAACAAAATGTGTTGGTTTAAGCTGCCTCGTCAGCACGGACGTTGTCGGGGGTTGGGTGAGACATATGCCAAGGGATGGCTTATCATGGTGGGAGCGAGTAGAACGTCGCTGGTGCCTGGAAGCGGGATGAGGCGTAGACACGAACGCCGACGCACTTTACCCAGGTTTGGGGCTCTCCTAGGAGATAACACCCCTAGTCCTGCTCTACAGGGTCTCCGCATGATCACTAAGGCACCAGTGAGTACAATGGCACTCCTTGAGCTGTATGCTAAAGGTAGAAGAAGGCAAGGCTTGCTCTTCTCTCCCCCTAGGTGTGAGTCTAATTCTAACAGGTTCGAACCCTTTGCCTGGGTGCCCTGGGGGGTTTATATAGGCCTACCCCCAGGTGTATAATGGTAATCCGGCCGGGTGTAGGACCCGGTTGTTAGTCTCTCTGGTCGCCGGCTTCTCCGCCGACTGCTGGGGCCCGCTACCTGGTGGGCCCCGTCGACTGGTCTGGTACGGAGCCGACAGGCCGCCCCCGCCGCTCGCGGGTCTTGCCGGCTGCTGATTACTGTAGCCGTGACGCTAATGACGCTTGCTTGGTCAGGGGAGCGTGGCTACAGTCCCGCCGCCTGGTGGGAGATGACTGTAGCCACTTCGCGTCTTATCTGGTTAATGGCGCGTGGGGCCCGGAGAAGGAGCGGGCCGGCTGCTGGGGGGGGCCTCCCCCGGGTCTGACTGGTAAGGCTCCCGCCATCTTCTCAGCTCTCGCTGACCGGTAGGGTCCGCCGTCCTCGGGCCGTACCGACAAGCAGTCGTGGTAACAGGGCCTTGCCTGACAGGAATGATGTCAGGGGCGGAGTGGCAACAGTGCTGCGCCGGGCGGAGATCTCCGCCTGTATGGAGCACTGTGGCCACGCCCGGCCCTGGATACGGGGGTGATGGGCTATACTGCAGCCTCACCATGTCTTGTCATCTTAACGGGGGCAAAGACTTTGAGGGCGCCATGGGCCGACTGCTAGGAATTGACCTCTCTGGAGGCCGCCTGCTAGGAGTCGGCCCGTCTTGGAGCCGCCTTCCTGAGCATGGCCGTCTTCCGGCAGTCAGCCGTTCGGCCAGCCGGCCACCAGAAGGCGGCGCTCTATCTTGACGTCTTGAGGGGCGTAGCCGGCCCGGTGTCTTGAAAGGTTCTGGGGCTCGGGTTAGGCTACCCGTGGCCCATTACTCTGACAGTAGTCCCCGAAGCTGGTGAGGCGCCGCGGCTGAGGAGCCGAGAAGCCTCAACACTTTCCTCCTATAGGTGCTATGGGTGGAAGCTTCATCCGACCCCTGGCAGGCTGCCTGGGGGAGTCGGCTACGTCCAGTCGGATTTATCTGGAATTTCAAATGTAAAGGCGGGAACTAGGTGGCGTGCTAGCTAAGCTTCTAGGCCCGCCGCCTGGCGTGGGTGTGCCACGTGGCGCCAGCCGGCCGGGCCAGCCTGCCAGCCCACGCGCGTGATGAGACGCGACTACAGGCTGGGCCCGCCACCACCGGGCCTCGGCACGGGAGCGGGTCCGCTGCGGCCGAGGCGGGCGGTTGAGTTTCCCCGCTGAGTTACTGCGCGCAGTAACTCGTGTGGTAAAGGTGGGAGCATGGGGTCATGGGCACAGTTAATCCCACGATCCCACGCCCGCCCCCTCGGCTTCGTAGCCCGCAAGCTATAAGTAGGGGGAGGAGGGGGAGCGGCAGAGCACGCGCGCCCCTCCACCCCGCTCTTGCCTCCTTCTTCTTCCTCTCGCCACAGCGCCCCCGAGCCACGCCGGAGCGCTGCCGCAGCTTGTCTCCGTCGAGCTCGTCTGTCCTGAGCCCTCTTTGCCCCGCCCATTCTCAGCTCCCTCGCCATGCCCTTTCTTCGTCGAGCTCTCCATGGCGCTCGAGCGAGGAGGAGACTGGGACGGGTCCAATGTCAATGAGGACCACATCGCCTTCCTCCACGAGACGCGGTGTCTTCCCGGCGCGGGCTACATGAAGGCGCACGTGCCGCCGGAGGGGGAGATCTCGCCGGCGCCAGGGGAAGGCGAGCGGGTCATCTTCCACTCGCACTTCATCTGCGGCTTTGGCCTGCCGGCGAGCGGCTTCCTTTGCTCGTTTCTCGAATTCTATCACCTCCAGCCTCATCACCTCACGCCCAACACCGTGATGCTCCTAGCCGCCTTTGTCACGTTGTGCGAAGGCTATCTCGGCATCCTCCCCACCATCGAGCTGTGGGGAGCATTCTTCTACACCAAGCTGGGCACCTCCGTCCGAGAGGTGGCTGCCAGGTGCGGTGCCTTCATCGCGGTTCGTCGGCCGTCGCCGAAGAATGCATTCCCCACCATCAAGCTGCCACAGTCAGTCAAGATGTGGCAGCAATCTTACTTCTACATGGAGAATGTGGACCCGGCCGTCGACTTCATCAACCTGCCGGCTTATGTAGCCGGCCCGCCGGCTGAGCCTCGGGCCAGCTAGGGCTACAAGCCGAAGCCGGTATCGGCAGACGGCGCTGCCGCCATCCAACGACTCCGAGAGCTGACCAACACAGAGGGCCTCAAGGCGACTGACTTGTTGGTTGCGTTCGTCGCGCGCGGGGTTCTCCCGCTCCAAGGCCGGCCGCACCGGATCAGCCGGATGAGCGGGCATCGCGACCCGTGCCGGCTAAGCACCAAGGAGATGCCGGCTGCCGAGGTCGCGAACTTGGTGAACGAGATCTCCGGCTTCAAGCTGGAGGGGTCTTGGAGCTTCGGCAAGCGGCCATATTCCCGCGCCGACCCACCGCCCGCGGTAAGTTTCCAATTCTTTCTTTCTAGACACTCGTCCTAGTCTTGATCTTGGTCCTGGTCAGCCGGCCTCTTGCCACTTGAAACAGATCTACATGTCGGACGCGACGGCCACCATCGTAGGGGCGGGTGGCGACTACCAGCCGGACCGGGCGGTGAGCGACGTGGACAACCCGACTTGGGGGCGGCCGCCTTGGAGGACACCGCGACGGGCGGCGTCTACGAAGCAGGCGGCTCCAAAGAAGGCGGCATCGAGACCTGGCCCGATGATGATGAGGAGGAAGAAGAATTGCGCCCTGCACGAGGAGCCGGCAGGGCGGACGCGGGCCCCTCTGTCGAGCCGACTGCCCGAGGCGGCACGCGTAAGCGTAAGCAAGGCGCCGTCTTGTTCGGCAGCGTGCCGAAGAAGGCCAAGAATCCGACCACCGCGACCAGGCGGAAGGAGGCCACAGCGAAGGCGGCCAAGTACCAGAAGCTCCCAAAGGCGCCTCCTATGGTGTCGGTGTAAGTATTTTTCCCTTGTGCTCTTCTTTCTCGTTGATTCTTTCTGAGTTTCCTTTGCTCTGTTTTCTTGATTTTAGGGCTCCGCTCTCTCTCGAGAAGTCGGCCGCCGCCTCCATCGTTGGGTCAGCGAAAACCTCTACCACCACTCGGCGAATCGATCCAGCCGCCGACCTCCGGGAGGCGATGGAGCGAGACGCGCGGGAGGCGCGCGAGGAGCAGGAAGCCGCCTGCCTGGAGAAGGCGGAGGCAGACAAGGCGGAGGCCGCGGCCTTGAAGAAGCTGGCGGAGGCCGAGGCTGCTGCCGCAGCGAAGAAGCAGGCCGAGGAAGCCGCGCGCCGTCAGTCGGCGATATTCGTCACCCCCTGAACTCCGCGCCGCCGCCACCAGAATTCGTGGCGCCGACTGGGGGAGCCGGCGACGAGCACCCGATCATGGAGAGGGACGGCGGCGATGTCGTCATGCCGGACATAATTGTGCCCCCGCCGCTGCCTTCTGAGGAGGCACGAGACAAGCAGCCGGCTGATCCACCGGCGCCACCAGCCGGAGACGAGATGGCGACGGACCCAACTCCTGAGGTCCGCACCCCGACGCGCCGCCGGCTCGCAAAGGCGGCTTCGGCGCCACGCCCGCAGGAGACCGCCGCCGCGAGCTCTTCAATCCCGGACGCCGAGGCGACCAGCGGCGCGCCCACTGGGTGGGTGCGGGGAGGCGGGACGGGCCCTTTGAACACGGCGATCCTAGACGTCCAAGCCAAGCTTCATGCCGAGGCCGACGCTCTTAAGCATTGCAACAATTCGTTCTTGGAGTCGCGAGCAGCCGTCCGGGTATACTTCTTACTTCTTTGATTTTTATACTTCTCCGTGGGGGCGCGCGGCTGAGCAGGCGGCTCGGAACTTTAATTTGCAAGCTCCGAGTACTAATATTATCTGAAATCTTCATTCCGGGACTATCACAACCTCCGTGCGACCGTCTTCAACTCCAAAGTCCAGGAGCTAACTCAACGGACCGCCGACTTGTTAGAAAGCCAGATTAAGTCTTTGTTTCCTTCTCTGCGGGGGCGCGCTGGCGCACCCGCGGGCTGTAGTCCCCAAGATTCGGGCCGACTGCTGAGCAGTCGGGCCGGATCTCCCCGGTGATTGTTCTTCTTTTTGTTGATATTGATGACTTCTTTCTCTGCGGGGGCGCGCTGGCGCACCCGCGGGCTGTAGTCCCCGAGATTTGGGCCGACTGCTGAGCAGTCGGGCCGGATCTCCCCGGTGACTGTTCTTCTCTTTGTTGATTGTTGATGCCCTTTTCTTCTTCTACTTTTGCAGAGGCCAATGCCGCCCTGCAGCAGCAGTTGGGCGAGGCCAACACCGCGCTTTGTGCCAAGGAGGCGGACCGCAACAAGCTGACCGAAGAGCGTGACCGGCTGGTCACGCAACTGGCAGAGCAGGCGGAGCTTCTCAAGAAGACCCAGAAGGAGGCGGAGGACAAGGAAGCCGGTCTCCTTGCTGAGTTCGAGACTAAACGCTCCGCCTGGGCCGACAAGGAGGCAATGCTGACTACCGGCTTCGGCGAGATTGAAGACATGGTTGACGGTGAGCTTCCCTCTTTTTTCTTCTTCGAGCTGTCGGCTGCTGACCAAGCCAGCCTCTTATCTCTAACTTTGGCTCTTTTGCTTTCTGTTTGAGCAGACTTCTTTCCTGGTCACTCTGACACCGCCAATCAGGCCATCGAGGCTGATCGCGAAGGGCGGAGGGTGGAAGGTGCGCAGATTGCTGCCAACGCCCCCCGGACCCTCAGCGAGCAGCTCCTCAGCATCCAGGTCCGTCTTCGGCCGGCTCATCGGATGTTGCGCCGTCTTCAGTGTGTCGGCGCCCAGGCAATCGCTGCTCTGTGGTCGGACATGCCAGCACCGCGCACTCCCAGTCGGA
The DNA here is from genome assembly GCF_018294505.1 of Triticum aestivum. Classification (NCBI taxonomy): domain Eukaryota; kingdom Viridiplantae; phylum Streptophyta; class Magnoliopsida; order Poales; family Poaceae; genus Triticum; species Triticum aestivum. The sequence continues at coordinate 388,083,274 of NC_057799.1, read as the reverse complement.
CTGCCGACTGGCTGGAGGTGGCTGCCGGTTGTCTTGAGGCCTGGAGCACGCCGGGCCTTGGAGTTCGTCAAGGCGTGGTATCCTGGGCTGAATCTAGCCTAGCTGACCATGTTTTGACAGGAGGCCCAGGAGGAGCTGGTGGCGGTGGAGAATGATATTGTCAAGCGGACGGCGGCAATCACCGAGTACACCAACACCAGCATCTTCATCCCGGAGCGGGCCGAGAACGGCGCTGAGGCGCCACCAGAGTGGTTCGGACTGAACCCAGAGGATGGCGAGGGCTCGGCCGAGGTGATCGACTCCAGCAGCGAGGAAGAAGACGAGAGGAGGAGGAAGGTGAAGAGGAGGCGCCAGAGGTCGGAGCGGGCGGCCAGCCTCAGCTTGACCGCGCCTCCAGCAACAAGCCACGCCCGAGCGAGCCGGCTGCTACTGAAGGTGATCAAGCGGAAACCGACCAGCCGGCCGGTCCACCAGGCTGCACCACCAACTCCACCGTTCCACTGGACCCATCTGCTGCACCCTAGGCTGCCAATTTATGTTTGTTTTTTCCTGCTTATCAGTCTCGACAAACTTTGTTAACTTCGCACAATTCCACCCGCGAGGTGTATTTCAAACCTCTGTTGAATGCTGGCCAAGGGCCTTTTGATGTGTAAATATATTTGCCGAATTCCATCTTTCCTTCCTTTCTGCTCTTTTGGCTTTTTTCCTTTGCCGCCTTCCCTTGGTTGCCGTCTTGCCAGCCGAACAGCCGCTCTGCGTACTGTGGCTGGGTCAAGTACTTAGCCACTTTCGGGGAGGCAAGTACTTAGCCGGTTAGAGTTTTCTAGCAAGTTAAGTAGAAGCCGGCCGGTCGGCTGCTCAGCAGCCGGTCGGCGACGCAGGAAGCCGGCTTGAACTATGTGCACGCTTTGGATCCTTAGCCATTTTTCATGCGGACACTCTTTCTGCCTTTACTCCTGCCCGCTGGACAGCCGCTCTGCGAGCTGCGACTTCTGACAGGAGAGGGCTTAAGTGCCAACACATTACTTGTCCGGCTGCAGGAAGCATTACATAGCACAAGGCGGCAAGTCCCCGGGTCGACTGGTCGAACCCGGTGCCAGACGGACTAATGAAATATCATAATGACAGGCGTAATACTTATCATATAGATAAAAGAGGGCAGCCCCCGAGCTTTCCTCGGGGGACCTGGAGTCTTCGTACTTAATACAAAAGTTGGTGTGGTACATACTGCATCAATTGTAAAACCTTCGAAGGAGGTTTGCATTCCATGGTCGCTCCGTCTCCTTGCCGGAGTCATCTCTTTTGCGTGCTCGAGGCTTCTGAGCGTCGATGAGGTAGTAGGAGTCGTTGCCCAACACCTTGTTGATGATGAAGGGGCCTTCACAAGGTGTTGAGAGCTTGTGCTGACCGGCGGTTCGCTGGATCAGTCGGAGCACAAGGTCTCCCTCTTGGAAGGATCTTGGCTTGACCTTCCGGTTGTAGTATCGGCGCAGGCTCTGCTGGTAGATGGTGGACCGGCTGAGTGCTAATAGCCGGCCCTCTTCCAGCAGATCGACGCCATCTTGTCGTGCTTCTTCTGCCTCCTCTTTGATGTACATGGTGACTCGAGGGGAGTCGAATTCTATGTCCGTCGGGTTGACGGCTTCGGCACCGTAGACGAGGAAGAAAGGCGTGAAGCCGGTTGACTTGTTCGGAGTTGTGCGCAGGCTCCAGAGGAAGGCCGGCAGCTCATCGAGCCAACAGCCGGCCGAATGCTCCAGAGGCTCGACCAGTCGGGGCTTGATGCCGGACAAAATGAGGCCGTTTGCTCACTCCACTTGGCCGTTTGACTGCGGATGGGCAACGGACGCTAAGTCCAGTCGGATGCCCTGTGTCGCGCAGAAACGGGCCAAGGCTCCTTTGGCAAAGTTTGTGCCATTGTCGGTGATGATGTTGTGTGGTATGCCATACCGGATGGTGATGTCGGAGATGAAAGTCACAGCAGTCGGACCATTCAATTTCTTAATTGGCTTTGCTTCTATCCACTTGGTGAACTTGTCCACCGCGACAAGCAGATGAGTCATGCCGCCACGCGCCGTCTTGAATGGTCCCACCATGTCTAGGCCCCATACGGCAAAGGGCCAAGCAATGGGGATAGTCTTGAGTGCAGAAGCTGGCTGATGCGGTTTGGAGCGGAACTTCTGGCACCCTTTGCATTTCTGGACCAATTCTTTGGCGTCTTTTAGAGCTATCGGCCAGAAAAAACCGTGGCGGAAAGCTTTGGCCATGAGTGCTCTTGAAGCCGCGTGGTGACCACACTCGCCTTGATGGATATCTTTGAGGATTGCTTGGCCTTGCTCCGGCTCTACGCAGCGCTGGTAAACACCAGTGACACTGCGCCTTACAAGTTCTCTGTTGACTATGGTGTATGCTGCTGCCCGGCGTTGCACTTGCCAGGCCGAGATCTCATCAGTCGGAAGCTCTTTGTTTACCAGAAAGTTGAGGATGGGCTGGGCCCATGAAGGTGCTGCAATTTCTTCGACTGCTAGGACTGCTACTTGCACGAGGGCGGTTGGGTCGGGAGGTGGCGGGTTGGAGTCGGCTACTGCTTGCTGAGTCAATGAAGTCCCCGGGCCGACTGCTGCGGTCCCCGGGCCGGGTTCTAATATCCCCGGGCCGGGTGCGGCTGCTGCAGTCCCCGGGTCGCCTGCCGAATTCCCCGTGCCGGTTGCTGGGGTCCTCAAGTCAGATCTGACTGCTTCAGGAGGAGCCGGCACAAAGATGGAATCCGACTCTGGCAATGGTTTGACGGACGGCTTAAGGAGGCGTTGTAGGGCGACGCCCGCTGGTATTGCTTGCCGGGTGGAGCCGATCCGTGTCAAGGCATCAGCTTGCTCATTGTCATTTCTTGGCACATGGAGAAACTCGCACCCTTCAAAGTATCCACTGAGTTGCTGTACGAGGAAGCGGTAGCTCGCCATGTTTGCATCCTTGGTGTCCCAATCACCTGACGACTGCTGGACCACCAAGTCGGAATCTCCATAACACAGGATCCGACGAATGCCGAGTTCCTTGGCAAGCCGGAGCCCGTGAATGAGTGCTTCGTATTTAGCAACGTTGTTGGAGACGGCGAAGTGAATTTGCAGCACATATCTAAGCTTGTCGCCTTTGGGAGAGGTGAGGATGGTACCGGCTCCCAAACTAGTGCGCATCTTGGAACCATCAAAGTGCATTCGCCAATGGGTGGAGTCTGGCGCTGGTGGCAAGTACTGGGTCTCGGCCCAGTCGACGAGGAAGTCAGCCAGTGCTTGTGACTTGATGGCGGTGCGAGGCTGGTAGTAGATGGTGTAGGGGGCCAAATCTATGGCCCATTTGGCCACTCGGCCTGAGGCATCTCGGCTTCCAATGATCTCGGCAAGGGGAGCGGTGCAGACCATAGTGATTGGGTGCTCTTGAAAATATGGCTTCAGTTTCTTGGAGGCAAAGTGCATGCCATAGCACATCTTCTGGTAGTGGGGGTAGTTTTGCTTGGAGGCGGATAGCACTTCACTCAGGTAATACACCGGCCTCTGGACTGGTAGTGCTTTGCCTTCTTCTTTGCGTTCCACAACTATGACCGTGCTGACCACCCGGCTAGTGGCGGCGATGTAGAGGAGCATGGGCTCTTTAGGAGTCCAGGACAGGCGGAGTGGTCAACATCTTCTTGAGCTGGATAAAAGCTTCAACCGCCTTGTCATTCCACTCGAAAAAAGTGGTCTTCTTGATGAGCTGGTACAGGGGAAGAGCCTTCTCGCCCAGCCGACTGATGAAACGGCTGATGGATGCCAAGCAGCCGGTAAATTTTTGCACATCCAGCAGTCGGGTGGGCACCTCCATGCTCTCGATGGACTTGATCTTCACAGGGTTGCACTCTATGTCGCGCTCTGAGACCAGAAAGCCAAGAAGCTGGCCGGCTGGCACTCCAAAGACGCATTTCTCCGGGTTGAGCTTGATCTGAAATCGGCGCAAATTCTCAAAGGTCTCCTTGAGGTCTTCTAGCAGCGTTCCACGCTTCTCCGTCTTCACCACGACATCGTCCACATAGACGTGGGCATTTCTGCCGAGTTGCTTGAGGAGACACTTCTGCATGCAACGCTGAAACGTGGCGCCAGCATTCCTCAAGCCGAACATCATGGTTAGGTAGCAGAAGGCTCCGAATGGCGTGATGAAGGCGGTCTTCAGCCTGTCGGCCGGGTTCAGCTTGATCTGATGATACCCTGAGTATGCATCCAAAAAGCTCAACAGCTCGCATCCGGCTGTGGAGTCTATCACTTGGTCAATTCTTGGCAAGGCAAAGGGATCTTTGGGGCCTGCTTTGTTGAGGCTGGTATAATCAATAGACATGCGCCACTGCTTGTTCTTCTTCAGCACTAGGACTGGGTTGGCTAACCACTCTGGAAAGAACACCTCCATGATGAAGCCGGCTGCTAGAAGCCAGGCTATCTCTTCTCCAACAACTCTTCTCTTCTCCTCTGACAGGCGGCGCAAGGGCTGCCTGACTGGCTTGGCATCAGATCGGACGTGTAGCTTGTGCTCGGCGAGGTCGGAACACCCGGCATGTCCTTAGGAGACCATGCAAAGATGTCCCGATTCTCACGGAGGAAATCGACGAGCTCGCCTTCCTATTTGCTGTTAAGGTTCGCACCTATGACGGCGTGCCTCTCTGGGTGCTCCGGGTCCAAGGGTATCTTCTTTGTTTCCTTTGCCGGCTTGAACGAGCCCTTAGCTTCCGACTCCTTGGGGTTGGGTGACATTTCCGGCTGCTTGCCGGCCATCGCCACAACCCGGTCAAGGAGCCGCTTCTCAGCCACGATCACGAGGGACTCGGCTAACCGGCTGCTCTCTGCTGCGCAGGCGGACGACTTCTTGTAGTCTCCTGCTATGGTCAGGATTCCCCTGGAGCTTGGCATCTTCATCTTCAGGTAAGCATAATGGGGGACCGCCATAAACTTGGCCAGGGCAGCCCGGCCAAGCAATGCATGATAAGGGCTCTCGAGGTCCACCACCTCAAACCAGACTGGCTCTCGGCGGAAATGATTTTTGTCCCCGAAGAGGACATCTATCTGAGTCTTGCCGATTGGTGAGCAGGAAAGCCTGGAACAATGCCGTGGAGAATAGTCCGGCTGGGCTGAAGATGTCTCTGCTTGATTCCCAACTTCTCCATGGTATCTTTGTACAGGATGTTGATGCTGCTGCCGCCATCTATCAGAACTCGGGAGAAGCGAGCAGCTCGCCTCTCCGTGGCAAAGGTGGAATCCAATACCAGAGCATAAGAGCCGGGATTGGGCATCACCTCCGGGTGGTCGGCTCTACTCCAGCTGATGGGCTTCTCAGACCAGTGCATGAATTCAGGGGTCTCTGATGCTACTGCATTCACTTCTTGTTGTTGTGCCTGTCGTCGGCCATGCTGGTGAACACGACATAAGCTCCGTGCTCTTCAGGGTACTCATCTTGTATCGCGCCGACTGGCCGAACCGCCGGCTGCTGATGAGGAGGAGGCGGCGGGCCGGCAGGCGGAGAGGGCTGGAGTCCATCACCCTTGGCGATCCTGTTGAGCCAGTGGCACTTCCGAGTGGTGTAGTTGGACGGCTTCGTGCCGCTGTGGAACTTGCAGGGTGCATCAAGGGTATGCCCGTATGAGAAGGCGGGCAACCAGTTGGGCTTGCCGCCCTTCTAGCGCTTGGGAGGAGGCTGCCCTTCCGGCTGCTGATCTTCGACTGTTACCACCTGCCGGCTTGTGGAAGCCGGCTGCATGGCCTTGTGCTTGTTGTCGTTTGGTTGTTGTCGCCGACTAGTGTCACCAGCCGGGGTCCGGGGAGCTTGAGGGGCCACCTTGCCCGACGCGTTAACTTGGATCTCTGCCTTCATGGAAGAGTCGACTGTTGCGTACTTGTCTGCTATGATCAGCAGTTCGTCGAGGGTTGCCGGCTCGTCGCAGAGGAGCTTGTGCTTGAGGAGGGTGCCCTCTCGGCACCCGGCAGTGAAGTACTCGATGGTCTGCACCTCGTGTATGCCCTCGCAAGAGTTGCGCAGCTCGGCCCAGTGCGTGAGGTAGTCGCGAGTCTATTCGTTGGGGCCTTGGACGCATAAGGAGAGCTGGCGAGGCTTGGGCAGCCGCTTGTATGTGTTGGTGAAGTTGCGGATGAAGGCTTCGGTGAAATCAACCCAGCTGTTGATGCTTCGGGGCTTCAGGTTGTCCAGCCATGTCCGGGCTGTGCCCTGGAGCATGAGCGGAATGTACTTTACGGCAACGCGCTTGTTGCCGTTCGCGATGCTGACGGCTGTGGAGTAGTCGACCAGTCAGACCTCCGGCTTCATAGATCCGGTGTACTTGGGTGTATCTCTCGGGAGCGTGAACCCTTTGGGGAAAGGTTCGTCTCGGATGCGGGGGCCGAAGCAAGGCGGACCCAGCTCATCTTCTTCTTCTAGCGCCAGGGATCGATTGAGGCGATCGATCAGGTGGCGGGCATCATTTTCTCCGATTCCTTCTCGGCAGCCAAGGCGGTCGCCGAGTGATGGGTGATCAACAGGTGGCGGGGAAATGTGCCTCTCCCTACGGGGAGGAGGAGGCGGACAGTCGTCTCGTTGTTGCACTGCTCTTGGGCGGCCATCTTGGTCGCCCTCGATGGTGATACGAGTCCGGCTGCGGCTAGCAGCCGGCTCCTTGTCTCTTCTATCGTGGACGCCACCAGTCGGCGTCCGGGATGTCGCGCCTTGGTCTCGGCGAGGAGGCGGGTCGTCATTTTGCCGGTTGGGCGCTTCAGTGCGGCACCCGGCCTCCTGCTGCTCAGCAGCCGCGTCCAGGAGCTGCTGGACTCGCTCCGTCATGTGGCGACGCTCGTCGCCCTCGAGCTTGTCTAGCTCATCTGCTGCCGCCTGGGCCGCTCATATGTTCTCTGCAGGCGTGGCGTAGACGGGACGATCTGTCCCGAACATGCTGGCGATGGTTGCGCCACGCTGCCGGATCTGGCCAATGCGTCTAGGCCCACCAAGAGCCGGCGTGCCACCGACGGCATGGTCCATCTCACGCTGGTAAGCCTCCGAGAGCCGTCTCATGCTGGCCAGCCGGTTGGCGCTCTCGACGAGCTGGACGCGGCGTGCCTCCAGCGTCTCAGCGTCGGCGTCTTCCGGGATGGGCGCAGTCAGGTCTTGCATCGCCGCCTGCAACAGATCCTGGCCACCTCCGCCAGAGTGCTCGCCGTGGCTGATGACGAGCACTTCCGTGACGGTGCTACCGCCGCTGTCCGCGCGAGAAAGCGGCTCGTCGTAGACCACCACGTTGGTGGGGAACGCGTCGAGCGACGCCGTGTCAGAGTCGACCAACATCGGGTCGGTGGAGCCAACCGACTCCAAGTCAACAGCAGGCTCGCTGGTGACATGGTGCTGATTGAGGAGGCTCACGAGGCCGCTCTCGGGGCCATCGGTGCCCGCACCATACGCGGGCTCGTCGGAGAGGCGAATCTCGCCGACAAGATCGGCGAGGCAGCTCGCCGCGCAGGCGACCTCCGCATCGTGCAGCGCGTCGGCGTAGACGCCGTCTGGCGTGCCGGGCTGGCTGCGCTCGCCAGGAAGGAACAGGGTTCCCGTCCAGAACAGGTCTCCGGAAGACGGTACACCTCGCCCCACGGTGGGCGCCAAATGTCGGGGGTTGGGTGCGACATATGCCAAGGGATGGCTTATCACGGTGGGAGCGAGTAGAACGTCGCCGGTGCCTGGAAGTGGGATGAGTCGTAGACACGAACGCCGGCGCACTTTCCCCAGGTTCGGGGCTCTCCTAGGAGATAACACCCCTAGTCCTGCTCTGCAGGGTCTCCGCATGATCACTAAGGCACTAGTGAGTACAGTGGCGCTCCTTGAGCTGTATGCTAGAGGTAGAAGAAGGCAAGGCTTGCTCTTCTCTCCCCCTAGGTGTGAGTCTAATTCTAACGGGTTCGAACCCTTTGCATGGGTGCCCTGGGTGGTTTATATAGGCCTACCCCCCAGGGGTACAATGGTAATCCGGCCGGGTGTAGGACCCGGTTGTCAGTCTCTCTGGTCGCCGGCTTCTCCGCCGACTGCTGGGGCCCGCCGCCTGGTGGGCCCCGCAGACTGGTCTGGTATGGAGCCGACTGGCCGCCCCGCCGCTCGCGGGTCTTGCCGGCTGCTGATTACTGTAGACGTGATGCTAATGACGCTTGCTTGGTCAGGGGAGCGTGGCTACAGTCCCGCCGCCTGGTGGGAGATGACTGTAGCCACTCTGCGTCTTATCTGGTTAATGGCGCGTGGGGCCCGGGGAAGGAGCGGTCCGGCTGCTGGGAGCCGGCCTCCCCTGGGTCCGACTGGTAAGGCTCCCGCCGTCTTCTGGGCTCTCCCTGACCGGTAGGGTCCGTCGTCCTCGGGCCGTACCGACAAGCGGTCGTGGGAACAGGGCCTTGCCTGACAGGAATGATGTTAGGGGCGGAGTGGCAACAGTGCTGCGCCGGGTGGAGATCTCCGCCTGTACGGAGCACTGTGGCCACGCCCGGCCCTGGATACGGGGGTGATGGGTTATACTGCAGCCTCACCCTGTCTTGTCATCTTAATGGGGCGCGGAATTTGAGGGCGCCATGGGCCGACTGCTAGGAGTTGGCCTCTCTGGAGGCCGCCTGCTAGGAGTGGGCCCCTCTTGGAGCCGCCTTCCTAAGCATGGCCGTCTTCCGGCAGTCGGCCGTTCGGCCAGCCGGCCGCTAGAAGGCGGCGCTCTATCTTGACGTCTTGAGGGGCGCAGCCGGCCTGATGTCTTGAAAGGTTCTGGGGCTCGGGTTAGGCTACCCGTGGCCCATTACTCCAACAGACATGTGGGCCAACCCTGTCATAAATGGGTTTAAACTAACCTAATCGGTAGGTAGTAGTTTTTGGCGTGGATTAAGAAATTTTGGGTATGTTTTTGCTATTTTTTGTACAATAGATTCTTCCTAGGGCTGGTTCAAAGTGGTAGTTTTTTGTTAAATACTCTACATATTGTAAGTTGGAGTGAAAGTTAAGCTTTGGAACCCAATAAGCAAGGCTAGTTACATAGTGCATATGTGTACATGATTGAAAGTAAATATCAACCATGAGTGACTAATATCTTGATGGAAAACTCGAAACTATGGAATACTAGGGAAATTTTTTTGCATGGTTGGAAATACTAGCAATGTTCATGTGCGTTGCACCGAATCATAATTAGAATAATACTTATTCACAAACTTGATACAAAACACTCTAATTTTGATATACATATATCACTAGAGATATATTATGTTTCAATTAGAATATATTCCTTGGGCTGTTTTGGTGAGGTCAGGGAGGGATGTGGTTGGTTTTAAGATACTAATTATGGGTTTTTCTGCAAATTGGTAGACAAGTGGGATGTTTGTGAGAAAAGGAAACAACTTACCTCACAGTCGTTAGATGTAGATCTAATGGTCACAAACGACGGATGGCAGACACACCATCATCACCAACTTAGTCTTCTGTAGGAGTACTAGCAAGATCCGTGCATTGCACGGAACATCAAGATGCATTTTTTTTATAAAAACACTCATTGTGATTGACCCATGCGGGAGTAATCCCATGTGTAAAAACTAATGATATCTTGAGAAATAGGAGATAAGGTGAAGAGGAGTGGGGCGTGGTGGTGATTGGTGGTCGGACTGAGCGGAGGCATGTGGATTGACGACGCCGGCAGTGGCCACCAAACCAGTTTGTTCCAGAGGCTTTCTTTCTTAATTGCTCAACAATGAGGTTGTTGGAGATAAGGATGAACGAGGGAAGGCCTTGTCTGCAAATGTGGAGAGGGGTGCGGGTATCTTTTAGTTTAATTTCCATCAGTCAGATATAGATCGGACGGTCTATATTGCAAGATGGCACGCGTACCATCATCACCAACTCGGTTTTTTATAAGAGAAGAAATATAAGCATGGAGATACAGACGTATTATAGATACTTGTTTTCGTAAACTAGCATCTACATTCTATTCAACGCCTCAGCATGTGAGGCCTTAGCGCAATGACTTCTTGACTGTGTAAAACAAAGGTTTTCCCGTCGCCGATAAGGAGGGGGTGACGACGGCACGCTTTTTGGCTTGCTCTAGTGCTAGTAGACATACTAGGTGGTCTAAGCATGTGTAGATTTATTATTTTTCACGTCTCATGTTCGCCGTACTGCCACGACTGTTGATGAATAGACGGTAAGTTATTCACGGGGAAACCCTTGTTGAGCGTGTTTGCGAGAGAGAGAGAGACAGTGTGTGTGTGTGTGATATGTCTAGAGACTGAGGCAATGATAACAGATTCTTTGTGTCTATGTGTGCGGATGATAGAGAGAGACATGTACATGGGGCTTTGTGTTGTGTAACATGGAGACACATATACATAATTAGAGAGTGAGTGTGCGAGATACACATGCGGACATGGGGAGAGATGAGGATCCAGATTAATGGGTGTTCGTGCGTGTCTGTGTGTGTTTGTGCGCGCGTTTGTGTGTGAGAGGGAGTGTGTGTATGTGGAGTAGAGAGACCACTAATGATGTAAACCTAGTATAAGGGAAGGGGAATGGTGTGACATGTGTAGTAGCGGGATAGCATGGGTGCAGGCGGGGGGAGCAGACTACTTGGAAGAGACATCGATTGTGTGTGGGAGAGGGGTGTGAGAGCGAGAGAGAGAGAGAGAGAGAGAGAGAGAGAGAGAGAGAGAGAGAGAGAGAGAGCTAGCGATGGAGAGAGGGGGGAGAGGAAGAGAGGGGGCGAGAGAGGGGGCGTTTGTGTCCATAAATGGCATATAGATAGGGAGACAATGTTGATGTTGTTTGAAATTGGCCTATGTACGGAGACGCAAGGGAAGCGAGTCATCGTGTGTGTGATAGGGACTTCATGAGAGATCTAGAATAGATGGTGTAGAGAAAAATGTGCGAGATCGAGAACGATGATACATTAGGGAGCTATGGAAAGAGTCACGATAGATATGTATACAGGGAGGAGCTGGGGCGGGTCCGCATGTGGAAGAGATAGAAAGAGGAGAGTGGTGCACAAGGAGACAAAGTGTGCTTGTTTTGCAGTGGGGGTGGTGTGTGAGGTGAGTGTGCGAGAACCACATAACTAGGGAGATAGATGTTTGGGGGCGACGTTTTGTGTGTATGGGAAAGATACACTCTACATAGTGCGTGTGCTTGGGAAAGAGAGATGCCGGGAGACCTAGCTAGAGAGTGGGGGAAGAGATGTGTGCATGCCCAAGAGACAAAGTGATAGAGACCTATATTGGGGTCCGGACTTTAGAAGAGAGAGGGGTGTTAATGTGCTCATGTGTTGGTGTTTGGGGGAGAGAACGACTTCTCTGTGTGTGGGGGGGGCGACGAGGGGGGGGTGAAGAGATATACACATACGGGCATGTTCAAACTTTATAATCATCCACTTTATTCATACACATACACATTTTTGCTTTTTGTCATCATATTTAGGATAAACACATTTGGAATTTCATTTGAATTGGACCATATGTTGGTATTTGCTTGTAGTAGCTCAATGATCCATATTTGAATTGAACGGACAATCTAAGTTTTGAGTTGGAGACATTGATTTTCAAAACTTGCACTTTTTTGCATGCAAAACAAACAAATTCTCGGCCATGATATCATAGTCGGCCCGTACAAGAGCAGAATATAATTCAGGCGCCAAAAGCTTTCAAACTTCCCGCCACATCGAAATATCTCGCGCCAGAAAGTTTAGCCCTATGATATTCCTGTTTTACCCTTGCCACATGAACGGAAAAGGGCTGCTTTGGTAACTCCATTGTTTTCCCCTCTTTGCCCCAATTCCCAGAGCCCCTCCCCTTCCCCTCCCCGACCCCCCCCCCCGCCCCAACCACGGCAAGTCGCCGAATCTAGTCCTCCGCCGCAGCGGTGGACCTCACACACCGATGGATCTACCTTCCGCACCTTGGAACCCCCAACTGCTACCTCACCACTTCACCGGAGCCGCTTCAGCGACTGGCTTGTACACCGCTCCAGATCTCCTTGACCGCCATCATGGTCCACCGCACCGGATCTGCTTAACCGGCACCCTCTTCCACCATAGTGTAGGTCCTTCACTAACTCCCTCGTCCGTCCCTTCGCTGGCCCTTCATTCAAGCCCTCGTCCGCCGCAACATATCTGCCTCACCAAAAGCACTGTACAATGCGCCCGCCAAAGCCTTCGTCCACTGCACCGGACCCGCTCCACGGACGCCATATTCAACTCCATCGGCCCTGCTTTACCGACGCCGCAGCCTCATCAGGTTATTTCGATCTGTACTCCTTCGGGTTTTCTCTTTATCGTGCAACTGTTCACTTACCACATATGAGCTTTCTTGTATGTCGACAGGCGCCGCAATCGTAGCACTGGAGTCGCTTCAGCGACGGCAACAGCCGGCCCAAACTCAACCGCAACACGACACCATCGACGATCCTTAGCTATCCAGTATGCCAATGATACCCATACACTGCCAAGAATCAGGTACTACTATCCAACGGCCGGCGCCTATGTTCACTTTCTTAGCATAAGCACCACACCTTTGAATTTCTTCAGGGCATCATTCAGTTTTTCATGAGACGCATTATTTTGCTTGCACCTGTAGTGCCATACTTCTGGCAGTGAACATGTTGCATGTGCTAAATTACATACCAGTGCACATATAGTTAATATGCTTTAGTTTTGTCCTAAGTATTACTGTACTTCCTAGATATCACTGCCTACTATTTTACTTCTTGCATGCTATATTTACGATAATGGTGTTGTTCTGATGCCACCTGTTGGTTCCATCAGACTGCTTCATGTTCTCTATGCTTAATTACACATCAGCAAACTAGCATGTGGTTCCGCTAGTTTTTGTTCGTTTTACCCTACATTTTCTGATGCTAGCTATTACATCACTGCTACGAGCCTCTGTTCATTACTTTTTTGTGTGTTCTTGATCTTCCCAAGTTGCATGACTAATTTGATGCTTCTATTAATTATGGAGCTGCCAACCCCATCAAGCAAAATATTTGTTCTTTTGGGGCTGGCACCTCGAACAAGCATAAAAATAGAGGGAAGCAGATATATTGTCGTGTATGCACACACCCTTCTTTCATTAGTTTAGATGAACCATTGATTATCAATTCGATCCAGTGCATGCCGATTAAAATTGATTTTACTAAATAGAGGGTGCAAAATAAAACTACAACAAGTAGAGTTGCAACCATGGATGCTGACGATATCTTCAAAGAACATTGCAACAGCAGCGAGGCTTCACAGCAACATATGGTAAGCCACTGTGTTTTAGTACATGTGAAATGTAATGCGTGTGGGCTGCTTTCTTGGCTTGTGCCCTCAACCTGTAATCCTATAGAAAACAAATAGTTCCAGCCTCCTTGGTCACAGGGTAGAAAATTCATAGGATAGGAAAAGTCCTAGGAAATGAGATGACATGTATCTCAATCCCATGCATAGGAATAGAAAAGGAGATGCCCTTTGATTTCACATCATAGGATTTATTCCATTGAGTCTAGGGCTAATGTTTTATTTTCCTATGAAATGTGGAGGATAGGAAGAATTCCTCCATAATAATAGGATTCATTCCTACAAACCAAAGGGCTCTAAAGAAACTTTTCCTATAGAAATCCCTATCCTATGAAAATCCTTACAAATTCCTCCAAACCAAAGGACGGCCTCAGTTGTCTGCTTTGTTGTATTGCTTGATTCGAATGCTTGTTTGTTACTTGTTACGCTATACCTGAGTTGGCCAATATGTCAACAGTGCCTGTTGTACTATCATAAGAAATGCATGCCTAGTTCATTTGAGTCCTTAACTTTTCCTCTGAACTTCATCACAGACTTGTCTTGTAGTTTATATGAGGCCACACTGTTAAGTGCTTTCTCAGATTATTTCAACTGCTTAGATGCCTTGGCAACTTAAATTTGAGGAAAATGAACCAGGGAGCTAGCAAAAACTAACTAGATGGGACTGGCGGATGTCGTTTATTTGCCACTTACATCCCTAGTTTCATCTTACCATTTTAATTTCTTTTTGGCGGATGCTGCTTCGAACCATTTAAATATAGCTTGCCATGCTCGGCAATAATTTGTATGTCGTTTACCATGTAAGCTTACTGCCTGGATCATGCGATAACTATCTCTTACTTATGTTATGTCCAACGGAAACCTTTCAGGATGTCATTCACACTAGGACACAATGTACAACCCCATAATCTATTTGTGGAAGCAGTGCGCCATCCATGTTACCAGATGGTAGCATTTCAGAGGCAACACCGCCGGAGAGCAGTCTGAGCACAGATATTATAGTTCTTGAGGCTCTACTAGAGGCAGAAAGAGATGGTGTGGCTGCCATGAATGAGGTAATCTCGATCATGAAGCTGGAAATTATGCAATTAGCTGCACGCATTATGAAAGCAACCCAAGAATTGGAGGAAGTAAGAATGTTGCATTTGAAGACGGAGGAGGTCCTGGTGCTTCTGCTATTTGAAGCCCAGGGTAATCCCAGTTCTTCTTTAGATAGCAGTTGAAATTGTCATTAGATTATTGTACTTGCATGTTGTGTCATCTCTCTGAATGGATTATGTTGTAAGACCCCCTATGTTGTCAATGTGTTGTAATGATCCGAATTTTTTAGGCGAGGTAATCCTCAGTACTTGTATGATTTACATAAGGTGAACTTTTTTTGTGTGAGCATATTGTATTGGATGAAATAACTGTTTGACTCAAAGTGTATCCAACCTACTGAATTCGAAGATCACGACATTTCTAAATCATAATCATATATAAAGGTGGAATAAATCTTTGTTGTGGTTTTGAAGAAATAAATAACAAAACGTAGAATTATCTGTGGATATTCGTAATCGAATAAAAATTGGATTTGGATTTAGTTGCCAGGGCCCAGGGCAAACGTGAATGCTAATTCTCCCAAGTTTTGAACGAAGCAGCTAAACACCCACTATCATTTGTGGGCTGCCCGAAGCAAGTGTTTGCGAGATGGAAATTACTGTCTACCCCTGACACTTGACATCCTTATCGACCGGATTTACACTGCTGTCGATAGGGGTAGACTAGTAACTTCAATCAGACATGACACGACGGCCTCTGAGCCCATTCAGACACGGTGGGTGCCAAACGTGGGCGGCAAAACACATTTGATTCAAGCTCGTCCGAAAGACATGTGTCTCTCCCTCCATTTCCCCATTCATCCACGGTGGGCGGCAAAACAAACTCTCCTCGTCCGAAATCGATGTAGGCTAATATTTTAAATAGGGGCAGATGTGTAACTTCCCTCAGACGTGACACAACCGCCCTACCTGTCAACCCCATTCATACACCATGGGCGCCAACCGTGGGCGGCAAAACACCCTCTCCTCGCCCGAAATCGTTACCGGCAAATATTTGGGAGATGCAAGATTACCGTCCTATCCCCAACCGATGTCCGAAATTTTAAACGGGGGATAAGTTCGTAACTATCCCACATTCCAGACAAGCGCGTCCCAAAGTTTAAGATCCCCCCTCCCCCTCCATTTCCCCATTCATACACCGTCGGCGCCACGACAACCTCCCCACTGCGGCCAACCTCCTCCGTCCGCCACCCCATCCTCCACCTTGCCGGAGCCGCTACCCCTACCCCGTCGTCCACTGCAAGAGATGGACGTCTCCCATCCACGGCGCCAGACCAGGATCCCTTTATCGTGTCGTCTCGCTTCATCGGCGGCGGCGTCCACTTTGCCGTTGCTGCTCCTACGACCGCCTCGTCCACGGCAACATGATTTATCCCTTAACCCGGCCGTCTGCCATCTAAAGTCTTCTTCCCCGCCGCTGACAGCCATCGCACCCGCAGCACCCTCAACGTATCAGCAGGGGCCTACACGATGTCGCAAGAGAGGTGGTACTCTTCCATATGTGCTTAAGTTATTGATCTCACCCGGAAAATAGATCTTAAATTGTTTACTGTACTTTTCTTGTCCATACCAATTCGTAGTGGCTAGTTGAATGCAAACATTGGTTGCGAAGTAGCTTTGTCCGGTTTGCACCTTCAGATTTGCCATGTCACGGTCACTATACTCGTAAAGCTTATGGTTTCCCCCCTTTATATTCATTACCATCATCGTAGGTGCTTCACTGTTTCGTGTCGTGCTAGCACTGCTCCTCAAGACCTCAACCCATCAAGCGAAACAACATGCCACTCATAATTCCAAAGCTTACATGTTGAAATACGAATCTGATATGATGCTCATATTACTAAAACAGAGAACGTTTAATTGGTGACCTAATGTTCCTATATTCGTTTCGAAAAGCATGTGCGCCACCCACTGGTCCAGCTAGTTCCACGTTCCTGATTTTACTCTTGATGCTTAGGGTTTTCCCCTTTTATCTACTCTACTATGATTTGCGTAGGTGCTTTCTGTCATATTAGCATTACTCCACCCTTCAAGCTAAACAACACAACACTCAAAATTCCAAAGCTTAGTTCTTCAAATATGATTGTGATATGATACTGATATTAGTTAACAGACACATTTAATTGGTTCGCTAAAGGTCCCACTTGAGTTTCCAAATGCATGTCGCGACATATAGAGAGACAGCAGAATTGCATTTATTTGTCACTTGTTGACTGTACTTTCTTGTCCATACCAATCTTAGTTGTTATTTCAAAGCAAATATCGGTTGCTAACTACCCTTTGCACGGTTTGCAGCTTCAGATCTGCCATCCCACTGCCACGGTCAACACTATACTCATCATGCTTACGGTTTCCCCATTTTACGTGTACAAATTCAAATATGATATTATGCTGATATTAGTAAAACTGAGAGATGTTTAATTGGTCAGCTAAATGTTCCTACTTTAGTTTCGAAATGCATGTGAGCCACATATGGAGAGACCGAAAGGAATAGTATTTCTCTGTGCGCTCTGGTTCATCATGGGTGGCCAACCGACATTGTATAGAAAGACTTGTAATATCTTCAATCTGCTAGCTCTTCTGCTCTTCTTTAAGATGATCCTCTTCTCTTGCGGTCGACTGGTCAGGTCAAGTTATTCTCGCTTAGTATATTTTGAATCTGTCAGGTCAAGTCGACTTGTTCTTCTTTACTATATGTTGTAGTTGTCATCTGCGAAGTATCATCACTTCTGGAGCTCTCATATTTTGAGTAGTAGGCCACATTATATTAATGCACACACCAAATTACAGCATGCATGGCACCTCTTAGAAGAATTGCAGAGATAGCACAAAGGGGTTTACAGGGAGGAAGTATTGGATTAGAATCACTTCTGCATTACAAAGATAATCTCACTTGTTTTTATGTTTTCATGCATGTCAGGTATTGAACATTATCAAAATGAATATGAGAATGGGCGCACGAGAGGAATATTGCGGAACAATCCACTGGCTAACAAACTTGGCATGGTGGAGGATGGCCTATCATATTCACCCATCAAGGTGCATGCTCTAACTTGGCAAGGTTGTATTGGTCGCACATATTTTGCATCTGACCTCTTGCATTACTTCTACTTTGTTACATCATCTGCTTAGTTTAAGCATCATATATGAGTATATGCCATACCTAACCATTTTCTGTACCTATTCCATGTGTCTTCATACTATGTTTTTCTAGTCAAATGTTGTTCTTTCGTAATAGATGTCCAAAAGGAAGAGGGTGATTGCAGATCCTCAAGGAGTACAAACTAGGTATTTGGAAAAGGTAGTGATACCTATTAAATCAGATAGATCAGCAGCCACAGAAAACACAGGCCCAACTATAACAGACTTTACCCCTACTCGAGTGGCCAAACCCCTATTAGAACTGCTGACAGCCCAGCGTCAGGTACTGTCTATGATATCAATTCAAAATTTGAACTCCTAAATTTCTGCATGTGCCTTACCTTCTCTCTTGTATGAAAACTAATTTTAGATGAATCTCCTTGCTCAAAGGATCATAGGATCTCACGACAATACCGGGCTCTGCATTGCTCTTGTCAGTACCTCTTGCCCTTTGTCAGCATACTTACACTCATTGCTGTTTGATTATGTAGCATCACTGTAAATGTTCGCTTCTTTATCCTCCCTTTGCTTGAAATTATAAGATCTATATTTACTCTTAGATAAATGTAGAATTAACACAATGGTTATGAAGTTTTGGATTGCTCATGTAAGTACATGTTGTCATGTACTCCCTCTATATCGAATTAATTGTTGATCAATTGGATGTATTTAGAACTTAATAGTGCTAGATACATCCATTTGAGTGACAACTAATAACGGACGATGGTGGTATTACTGTACTTGCATCGCGGGATAGTTGATTGTCTAGCATTACTGTGCATCTTATCTGCCCTGCCCTCCACTTTCTCCAAATTATCATATCTACATTTACTCTTACCAAAATGTTGAATAAAGCCAATGCCACTGCACACGTTGATGTCTGCATTCCTCTTGTCAGTACCTTTTGCCTTGCAATGCTGTACTTAATTAATTGCTATTTGATTATGTATCATCAGTCTGCACCTGAGCTTCATTATCCTCTATTTCTTCCAATATTATTTGATCTATATTTACTCTTTGCAAAATGTAGAATAATGGCAACGCTTATAAAGAATTTTCTTTGGGGAATTTATTGAATTATCTTTCCATCAACATGGAGAAGGGCTTTGTCCAGCCCGTGTTAACATGTAATCTAAGTTCATCCTTCTCAAGCCTTCAAACTTTGTTCTAGTATAGATTTGGATAGGCATCATTTCCTCCACTGCTGTTTACATCTGATTGGATGTTTGCAACAACTACCAGTTTTAAATTGTAGTTGTAAAAACATGTTCCTTATGCAGAACAGATCCATTTATTTGAAACTTGTTACGTGTCTCCTTGTTTCTCTTTCAGAGTTGTATCTCTTATGCCAGGCAGAACTTTAGGAAAGATAGTGAGCCAAACCATCTTGAGGACAGCGAGATGACCCCAAGGTCCTGTCTTCATGAAGACAGTGAGTTGAAGCTACTCACCAGCAGGTGTGAGACAACCTCTGTGCAGTCGCTGCCTCAATCAGTTCGACTTCTTCAGTCTCAACTTAAAGCGAAAAGGCTTGCTTCAGCTCAGCTCCGACTTGAAGTCAAAGATGTAATGAAGATGTCAGGCGACTGCCTTGCGCACTATGGTGCCATACAGCTAGGGATGAAGCATCTATCGTTGACACAACTGAGGTCTCATCAGCTTGTTCGGCTGCTTGCGGGGCCCGAGCTTGCCAGGTCTAGTGCCTTCTGAAGTGCTCTCAGTTTTGTATATTCTTTTGTCAGCACATTTATATGCACTGGTGGCGACCTTTGATGCCCAGTGTATGTAATCCGCGGTCATGTTGCGCTTTATTATCACCGGTAGCGAACTTTGATTCCCAGTGGATGTAATATGTCGTAATTTCTTTGTTGTATAGTCTAGGTTTATTCTTTGATCGGTATGCTGTAATTTAGGCCGGAAGGTTCAGTGGATCTCAGTGTTGTCGGTCTTTAGGCCGGCCCGTTACTCATATGGGCCAAAACGTGGGCCTATAATCATCTTGGGCCATTAGCAGGTCTAAACCTATAGTAGTTTCCCGCCTTTAACAGGTCATGGGCTACATATTTACTGTAGTGACACTAGGCTTCCTACAGGCCGTAGAAACAATGGGCTTTCTACGGTCCGTAGAAACAATGGGCCTTCTACGGGCCGTAGAAACAATGGGCCTTCTATGGGTCGTATCATCAATGGGCCTTAGACGGGCTGTATGATCGATTGGCCAAACATGGGCCAAAAACAGACCGCATTATGGTCGTAAACGGTCTAGAGTTGGAGTCGTCCGTTCATGGGCCGACCATAACGGGCCGTCATTAATAGGCCGTATTTGATGACGCTATGAAAACGGCCCAACGTATTAACGGGCCACAAACGGGCCGACTGTAACCACAGGCTGAATTTGGCCCACAAGCAGAAAATGGCAGTAACGGGCCATAAGTAACCGAATGCTGGAAATGAGCCCAAGAATAAATGGGCCCTAAGAAGGCCGAAAGATAACATGGGCTGCAAACGGCCCAATGGATTAATGGACCGTTAATGGGTATAAAGTGATACACTGTTCATTACGGGCCAGTTTCACCACGGGCCGTTAATGGGCCAAGAGTTACAAAGGGCCTCATATGGGCCAAAAGACGTCATGGGCCATACATGGGCCGAAACTTAAAATGGGCTGGAATCATATTGGACGGCCCAGATGACGCTACTGGGCCTAATTCGGATAGGTCGTAACGGGCCCTGGGTTAGCGGGCTGTAAATGGGCTATATGCGAACAGGCCGTTAACAGGCTTTCCGTGGGCCGGCCCGCCACCTTTTGACCAAGTCAAACGGGTCGGCCTTTTCACAGGAATGGGCCTCTGTTCGGCCATGCCACGTGTCAACGTATCATAGGCGCCTTCGGTCCAATGAGTGGATGACATCTGTCCCAACGGTGAGCCGACACGTGTTTCCTCCAGCCAATGATGATTTTACACGTGGAAAATCCCCATTGGTCGGGGCTGTTAGCGGGTTATCGGATCCAAAACCGGACCCGATAGCTTAACGGCATTCCGTTATGGTGGATGCCACGTGTCGGTCACCCTTGACGAAAGCACTTCTGTGACGCGCGATTTATCGTCATGGAAGTGGACACTTTCGTGATGATAATTTTGGTAATGTCATGGAACACTTCTACGACAGCACAGGTATGACTATCTTGATTCTGTCATAAAATTGTCATGGATGTACATGCATGACAAAAAACGCGACCTACTGTGACAAACACGTATCATCACGGAAGTGTATTTTTTGTAGTGGTTGGAACGGTTCTGGCTGCTGCTTCCTCCATTCCCATTCCCATTCCCATTCTTGGGGCCACTATGATTATGCGAACTTCCTCCATTGTGAGTGTGGCCTCCATGATTGTGGTGGGTGTGTCCTCCCGAGTTCGGGGTAAAACGAGGTCTCTACTGAGCTCCTGAATTGCACTTCCCTTGTCCATATTTCCTTTTGCGGCTCTCTATCTGTTGCTGCTTCCCTTCAATCATAAGAGCCCTGTCTACCAACTCCTGGTAGTTATAAAATGTTGCCACCATCAACTGCATGCTCAACTCATCATTTAGCCCTTCCATAAACTTCTCCTGCTTCGCGGCGTCTGTGGCCACATCATCCGGGGCATAGTGAGGTAACTTACTGAACTCATCCACGTACTGCCCCACAGTACGATTTCCCTGGCGTAAGTTGCGAAACTCACGCTTCTTCATGCTCATAGCTCCAATTGAGACATGTGCAGTGCGGAATGCTTGTTGAAACTGATACCGAGTGACGTTGGCTATAGGGGAAGTGGCTGTGTAATTCTCCCACCATGAGGCTGCGGTCCGTCTAGTTGATGTGGGGCAAAACGCACCTTCTCAGCATTTGTGCAACCTGCGGTGGTCAACTCCCTTCCAATCCTGTGTAGCCAGTCATCAGCAACAATCGGCTCGGTGCTACTGGAAAACACTGGCGGATTTAACCTCAGAAAACGGGCTAAGTTGTCAACTGGAGGTGGTGGCAGTGGATTGTTGTTGTTGTTGTTGTTGTTGTTGTTGCTGCTGCTGCCTTGGTTCTGGACTAGAAGCTGCATCAAGGCATTCTGCTGTTGGATCAACTAAGTGAGCTCCGGTGGGAAAACAAATCCGGTGTCACGTCTCGGAGGCATCTGATGGGTTTAGAGGGGAGAGATTAGAATAGAATGAGGTCTAAAGAGAAAACACTACCCATATGCACATGAGACAAACGCATTCATTCACACCACTCAATTCAAACAAGGGCATACAAACAATCTAACTACCGTTACAAAATACTCAGACTACTACTATATACATGGGGGAAATACTACTGATAATGTGGGGGTCATCTAGAAATTTTGATCGGTGGAAGACTCCATGATATCCGCTCCAGCTTCGTCTTCGTAATCATCATCACTACTGTCGGGGTCGGAGTCGGTGTCGTCGATGATGATGTAGTCCTCGGGATGGTCGTCATCTCCTCCTGGTGCGGGGTCTCCCATGAATACTCCTAGCTTCCTCGTCAGGTCTTCATTCTTTTCTACTAGCACTGCGATTTCCTCCTCGTATCTGTCGCGTGTTGACTTGAGTTCCTCTTCAAGCTCCATGTTCCTGGTCATGACCTTCTTCAGATCTATCATGCTTGCGCACATTTGGTTCTCCTGGCGACGAATGTGCTGGTTTAACTCCTGGATGAAAGCTGTAATGGACTTGTCCCTCCTGGTGCTGATCATCTCCCATTGCTCATCTCGGCGCCCACATATCTGGTAGATGGTGTCCTTAAGATCCTTGTGATAAACTTCGCTGATGCGTCCCATGGCGATGTGGGCTGCCATGCTCTTTCCTAGACTCCAGGTTGGTGCATCAAAGGAAAACTCTATGGGCTCAGTAACTGGCGTGAATGTCCTTCCTGGAACATGAACTTGAATCATCCAATGCTCCTCTTCTGGTAAAGTGGCAGTGTAGGCCCCGGTGAAGCTTGGTATTCTGATGTTCAGGTACCTAGTGACTTCCTTCAAGTGTCGTCCAAATGGTGTGTCTTCATCCGGTTGTGCAAACTTGTTCCTTGGGTCTGCCATCTATAGAGTGGAAATGGAGAGGAGTTAGAAATGAGTAGAGAAGAGTGACCTATGGCTTATCTTAGTGGTCGTGTCCTACAATCAGCGTGTGCTCTGGTACCATCTTGTAGCGATCCGACCTCAGGAGCTAATAAAATATTGTGCACACGGTTAGAAAGAAAACAACATGTGAGATGTAAAAACAGAACTGACGGTCATGGAACTTTGCAAACGGTTCTGGCAGTAAAAGCGCTTGTGATGGATAGCCCAATGCCACACAGTTTTCTTCATCAAATCATGTGTGATGTAGTTGATAAAAGCAAACAGTTAACCAAGGCAGCGCGTGTCTGATAGTTACACCTTTCACACACGAGCCTATACATAAAACTGTGTGGGGTGTACATACGAATGGAAACATTTTCCCTGGATTGACTGTGTGGGATGTACATAAGAACGGAAACGTATTCCTTGGATTGACTGTGTGTGATATACATACGAACGGAAATGTTTTACTGGGATTCATCGTGTGGGATGTACATACGAACGTAAATGATTGGGTTTCGATGCCTCGCCGATCGCACATGAGCTCATTTTGCCCCAGCCTGTGT
The DNA here is from genome assembly GCF_018294505.1 of Triticum aestivum. Taxonomy (NCBI): domain Eukaryota; kingdom Viridiplantae; phylum Streptophyta; class Magnoliopsida; order Poales; family Poaceae; genus Triticum; species Triticum aestivum. The sequence goes on along the minus strand of NC_057799.1, from coordinate 388,060,018 downwards.
CCCAGGAGGGCCTATCCCCGACGGTTTCTGGGTCGTGTGGGAAGGATGTAGCGATCCGACCTCAGACGATCAAATCTCTGTGCATAAGTGTCATCATTGGATCGGTAATGCTGACACACACAGTACTCGAAGGATTTATAACAGAGTGCAATCACACACTTATTACATCAAATGTCTCAATAGAGAACTTACTACAATGATATGGCTTAAGGCCATCTAAAAGATAACTGCGGAAGCATCAAAGATAAATGAGTCCATCAACTCCAACGGCATAGCTGAGTGCACGACAACGACTTAGTGCACCTTACTCTTCATCTGAAAAGTCTGCAACATAATACGTTGCAGCCCGGAAACGGGTCAGCACATGGAATATGCTGGCGAAATAACACTGTAGAGCAATGAACAAAATACATGCTAACACTACATGCATATATGGCTGGTGGAGGCTCTATGGTTATCATGTTTTTGCGAAAAGCCAATTTTTCCCTACAACAAAGGAATATATTTTGTTTAACTATCATGGTAGTTGATAAACATTGAGAAGATTCCTCCAACTCAATCCCAATTAAATAGTATTAATAACCCAACAAATTAAATTAACAGTGATGAGATCAAATCAATAATTCAAGTACCAGATACTCAAGATGTCCATAACCGGGGACACGGCTAACCATGACTAGTTTGTACACACTGTAGAGTTTTGCGCACTTTTCCCCACAAGATTCAATCTCCTCTGTTGTATTTCTCGCACTACATGATGTTTGAGAAATGGATGACCGAGACAGAGTCTTTCTGAAGAGGTCCCCTTAACCGATAGATAGGCCGGTACACCTACAATCCCCTACATCTGCTAGCCCATCATGGAAAGATTTCCCACAACTTACTCAACTATGCCAGAGCCCATAATGGCTTGTGGCTACACACGGAAGTTTCTAGCATGAGTAATCTTATGATCCCTTTGAGCCTGGGTGGCGAACCATAGGATGATCACACGGGTACTCCGGGATATCCCAGGACAGCGCTGGATTGCTCTAGGTGCCCAGACAACCACTGGGTGCTCCAGGGTGCCTCAACCAATCCAGCCAGATGTGTATTAAAGTAGCCACCTTAAGTTAACCATTAATTAACAGCTCTCGCATCTGTCATGGATACACTCAACCAATCCACGTCTTCGAGCATAGCATAGCAGTATAAGCATAACGTAGAAGTAACTCCCAGGGTTTGATGTAAAAAGGGCAATAGGTTCTACCTCATCAACTACTTCCCAAAACCACATGTTAAACAGATCCTACTCATGCAATGTTTGAGGATTAGACTAATCCATAAAAACTGGGTAATAAAGGGGTATGATCAAAGTGTTACTTGCCTTGTTGATGATCTGCAAACCCTAGAGACTCGTAGTAGCACGCTTCGCACTCCGGAAATTCTATCGCAAACAAACAATAGCATACGTAAGCACTCAAGCATAGATGCAAGGGTAAAACTCCAATAAAGAGATCCAAACTGAAAGTTCAACTGAAGAGCTTCGATTTGCAAAAAGAATCAATCGAATCGGAGCTACGAAACTGAAACTATGATCAAAAGAAGTTTGAATTCAAATCTGCTTGAATCCAAATTTTAAATTGTCAAAATCATGTTCAAGTTGATTAACTGGAAAGAGGGGTTCGAGACGAAGATTTTGGCATTGGTTTCACTGGATTTGGACGAACGGTTGAAAAGTTGCGAGGGTTTGAAGATCAGGGGCTAATCTATGATAAAAATAATCGCGGATAGGTCCCTGGCCGAAAATAGAATAAAAATAAAAGACTAACGAATGAACGTTCGTTATTAGAGACGAACGAACGAATGCGTTCGCCAACAGAGGCGTTCAGGCGAACGTTCGCTAAATAGAGCCGATCGGAGAAAACCGAGAAAACCGATCTAAAAAACCTAATTAGATCTAGGGTTTACCGATGTAAACCGGACAAAAACCGGTCGGCAGCGACGGCAGCGGGTGGCGGCGGCGGGGGCGGCGCGCAGCACGAGCGCCGGCGGCGGCTAGCGCGGGCGGCGGGTGCGGCTTGCGGCGGCGGGGCGAAGTGGGGAGGAGAGGCGGCGGGGCGGCGACTTATAAGGGGGTGGGGGCGGCACAGTGGCTTGGGAAGGGGGCCGGCCCGGGGAGGAGTCCGGCTCGGACTCCCCTCGGCGTTCGTGCGCGGCACGGCGTCGAGGAAGGCGGCGCGGTGCGGGAGTGGGCCGGCTGGGTTTCGGCACAGTTGGTCCGGGAATTTTTCTTAAAATAAATTCCACCGAAAAACAAAAATCCTAATAAAATAAAAAAATTCTAAAAATGCCAAAAACAATTTTCACTGTCTAAATAAAATATTTAGAACAAAGGGAACATTTTTCTGGCCTAAAAATGCAATTTTGAAAAATGCATATTTTTCTAATTCGAATAAAATAGCAAATAAAATCCAAATAAAATATTTATTTGATTTTTTAAAAATTTCCTCCAATATTCCTCTCTTTTGAAGAAGTCATATTATCTTCTCTCTTTTATCTTTTTAATATTGGAAATAATTGGAAAGAAAATATATTAAAACCAAAATGATCCTCTTTACAAATTTGAGAAAATTCAAATATGAAAATAAATGAAATTCCCAACTCTCTCCTTGGGTCCTTGAGTTGCTTAGAATTTCTAGGACCAAAACCAAAATGCAAATAAAATATGATATGCATATGATGACCTATGTATAACATTTTGGGATGTTACAAAGGACCCCCCCCCTCCTATCGCCCACGCTCACTTGGCGACGGTTCCAAATGCCGTCGCGAAAAGGGGTTAAAAACCGTTTGTATAGCACCGACGCGCACTAGTGAGTGATCCGCACAGGGCTTCGCCTAAGCACTACGAAAATATGACCGGAGGTGTAAACTGTGGAGGGGGGCGCCGCACATGGCTAATAGATGTTTGTGTGTCCTCTAGGCACCCCCCCTCGCCACATATATATAGGTTGGAGTGGGGAAGAAGCAGCCAGGGGGGCGCCCAAGTAGGTCGAGTCCTACTTGGGCTCCCACCCCAATTAGCCCCCCCCTCCTTGTTTTGGCACTAGGAGAAGGAAGCAGGAGGTACCCCCCCTTTCCTTTCTCCGTTGAGAAGGGGAAGGAAAGAGGGGCTAGCCCTCCTCCCTTGCCTTCCCTAGGGCTGGTCGGCCTGGTGGAGGGGCACACTGATACGTCCATTTTGCATCATGTTTTCTTACTGTTATTTATAATGTTTTTATCCATAATAATGCTTTTTGGAGTAATTCTAATGCCTTTTCTCTCATAATTTGCAAGGTACACACCAAGCGGGAGAATTCAGGCAATTGGAAATCTGGACCTGAAAAAACTACGTCAGGCTACCTATTTTGCACAACTCCAACTGAGCTGGAACTCCACGGAGATCTTTTATGGAATATATAATAAATATTGGAGCAAATAACTACCAGAGGGGGCCCACCTGGGCGCGCCCTGGTGAGTTGTGCCCTCCTCGGCCCACCTCCGGTGCCCATCTTCTGGTATATAGGTCATTTTGACCTATAAAAAATAAGGAGAAGGCTTTCGGAATAGAGCGCAGCCGTCTCGAGACGGAACTTGGGCAGGAGCACTTTTTCCCTCCGGCGGAGCGATTCCGCCGGGGGAACTTCCCTCCCGAAGGGGGAAATCATCGTCATCATCATCACCAACAACTCTCCCATCTTGGGGAGGGAAATCTCCATCAACATCTTCAACAGCACCATCTCATCTCAAACCCTAGTTGATCTCTTGAATTCAATCTTGTTACCGGAACTATAGATTGGTGCTTGTGGGTGACTAGTAGTGTTGATTACATCTTGTAGTTGATTACTATATGGTTTATTTGGTGGAAGATTATATGTTCAGATCCCTTATGCTATTTAATACTCCTCTGATCATGAACATGTTTATCATTTGTGAGTAGTTACTTTTGTTCTTGAGGTCACGGGAGAAATTATGTTGCAAGTAATCATGTGAATTTGATATGTGTTCAATATTTTGATAGTATGTATGTTGTGATTACCTTAGTGGTGTCATGTGAACGTCGACTACATGAAACTTCACCATATTTGGGCCTAAGGGAATGCATTGTGGAGTAGCAGTTAGATGATCGGTTGCGAGAGTCACAGAAGCTTAAACCCCAATTTATGCGCTATTCCGTAAGGGACCGATTGGATCCAAGAGTTTAATGCTATGGTTAGAATTTATTCTTAATACTTTTCTCGTAGTTGTGGATGCTTGCGGGAGGGTTAATCATAAGTAGGAGGATTTTGCAAGTAAGAACAGCACCTAAGCACCGGTGCACCCACATATCAAATTATCAAAGTAGCGAACACAAATCAAACCAACATGAAGAAAGTGACTAGAGGAAATTCCCGTGTGCCATCAAGAACACTTTGCTTATCATAAGAGACCTTTTTGGCCTGTCCTTTGCCTCAAAAGGATTGGGCTATCTTGCTGCATACTTGTTACTATTATCATTACTTGCTCGTTACAACTTATCTTGCTATCAAACTACTCTGCTTTTTACAATTTCAGCACTTGCAGACATTACCTTACTGAAAACTACTTGTCATTTCCTTCTGCTCCTCGTTGGGTTTGACACTCTTACTTATCGAAAAGAGCTACAATTGATCCCCTATACTTGTGGGTCATCACGCACCAGCCCCCTGTGGGCTGGTCTGTCCCTCCCTAGGCCCATTGAGCCCATATACCTTGCCGGGGGTTGCCCGGAACCCCTTCCGGTGACCCGATATGTACCCGGTGCCTCCGGAACACTTTCGGTGTCCAAATACTATCGTCCTATATATGAATATTTACCTCTCGACCATTTCGAGACTCCTCGTCATGTCCGTGATCTCATCCGGGACTCCGAACAACATTCGGTCACCAAATCACATAACTCATATAATACAAATCGTCATCGAACGTTAAGCGTGCGGACCCTACGGGTTTGGGAACTATGTAAACATGACCGAGACACCTCTCCGGCCATAAACAATAGCAGAACCTGGATGCTCATATTGGTTCCCACATATTCTATGAAGATCTTTATCGGTCATACAGTAATGACAACATATGTTATTCCCTTTGTCATCGGTATGTTACTTGCCCGAGATTCGATCGTCGGTATCTTCATACCTAGTTCAATCTCGTTACCGGCAAGTCTCTTTACTCGTTCCGTAATGAATCATCCCTCAACTAACTCATTAGTCACATTGCTATCAAGGCTTATCATGATGTGCATTGCCGAGAGGGCCCAGAGATACCTCTCCGATACTCGTAGTGACAAATCCGAATCTCGATCTATGCCAGCCCAACAAACACCTTCGGAGATACCTATAGAGCATCTTTGTAATCACCCAGTTACATTGTGACGTTTGATAGCACACAAGGTATTCCTCCGGTATTCGGGAGTTGCATAATCTCACAGTCGAAGGAATATGTATTTGACATGAAGAAAGCAATAGCAACAAAACTTAACGATCAACATGCTAAGCTAACAGATGGGTCTTGTCCATCACATCATTCTCCTAATGATGTGACCCCGTTCATCACATGACAACACATATCTATGGCTAGGAAAATTAACCATCTTTGATTAACGAGCTAGTCTAGTAGAGGCTTACCAGGGACACTGTGTTTTGTCTATGTATCCACACATGTATCAAGTTCCAGGTTAATACAATTCTAGCATGAATAATAAACATTTATAATGATATAAGGAAATATAAATAACAACTTTATTATTGCCTCTAGGGCATATTTCCTTCAGTGGTATCCTCAGATGAGGAATTTGTGACCACAGAGACAGTTGAAGAATTTGCAGCAATAGAAGCATTTGAACTTTCAGGTGAAGAATTAGCAGATTCTCGTTCAATGCATTTCAAATATGGTGGAATGAATTCGTCCTGAGCGAAACCGATCTGTTGAGCAAGCAATGAATCACGCTCCTTCTGAAGATCTTCATAACTCACCCTTAGCTTCTTAAGATCTTGCTTTCTTTGAAGAAATTCATAAGAAAGTTTCTCATGATCAGCTAAGAGAATGTTATGGTGACTCTGAAGGTTATCAAACTTAGTCTGAAGTCTCTGAAGATTTTCAGTCAGAGTTTGAGTTTGATCCATTTCTTCACCCAACAGGTCATCGCTTTTGTCTAGCATATTTTGAACCTTTTCAAAAGCCTTTTGTTGTTTTACAGCAATCTTAGCAAGCTTGGAATAGCTAGGTTTGAGATTTTCATCAGATTCATCCTCACTTGATTCGGAGGAGGGATATTTGAGTACCTTGGCACCTTTTGCCATGAAGCAATAGGTGGGAGCGTAGTCATCGTCGCCGTCGTCAGCAGTGTTGGGGAAGTCATTTTCCTCAGAGTTGAAGATGGACTTGCTGACGAAAGCCGTAGCGAGGGCTAGGCTCGCCACACCAGAGTCCGACTCCTCAGATTCCTCCACTTCCTCATTTTCCTCAGATTCAGCTTCAGAGTCCATTTCCTTGCCAATGAATGCCCGAGCCTTTTTGGAACTGCTCTTCTTCTGAGATGAATACTTTGAAGATTTGGTCGATGAGGAATTTGAAGAGTTCTTCTTCTTCTTCGAGTCATCAGAACTATCATCCTTGTACTTATTCTTCTTTGCTTCCTTCGCCCACTGAGGACAAACAGTAATGTAGTGGCCAGGTTTCTTGCGTTTGTGGCAAGTCCTCTTCTTGAAATTGCGGGATGAGGAATCTGATCTCATGTCATCACTTATTGAAGATTTTCCAAAGCGACCACGCCTTGAGAACTTCTGGAATTTCCTCACCAGAGATCATTGTCAATTGCCTCAAGATGCATGCGCATCTTATTCTTCCAGTAGGGGTAGTCTGTCCCATCGAAGGTAGGACACCCAGCCGAGACCTTGATCATGCATGCAGTCAACATAACTAAAACTCTAGGTGGTTAAACCAAAATCACACAGAACAAGGGAGTACCTTGTTCTGGTACCAATTGAAAGTGCGTTATATCGACTAGAGGGGGGTGAATAGGCAATTTTTACAAATTCTTCACTAAGGAAATTCAACTTGAGGAATTTCCTAAGTCATGAACTACTTGCGGTGGAATAAGTACTCGGGTGCATGCATAACAGAGCAGTAGCATAGTCATCATGATGAAATGAAACATACACAAAGTACAAGTAGCGTGTAAATAGGATAAGCAGGTTGAAGACAAAGTGACTGAAGAATTAGGATGGAGGAAATTGAGAAAGTCTTCAGTCAAAGTCTTCAAGCAGTAACGATCACTTTCATCAACACATGAACGAGGAAATGAAAGGGTTGAGGAAATAGAACCAGTAGCTTGGTGAAGACGATGATTTGGTAGACCAGTTCCAACTGCTATGACAGTCGTACGTCTAGTTGGAGCGGCTAGGTATTTAAACCCGAGGACACACAGTCCTTACTGTATTCTCCTTGAGCTAAGATCACACAGACCTCGCCCAATCACTCGTGGTAAGTCTTCAGGTGACTTCCAAACCTTCACAGACTCGGTCAGTCGGCGATCCACAATTTCCTCTTGGATGCTCTAGACCATGACGCTAACCGTCTGGAGGATGCACAGTCCTCAAAGGTAACAAGCGTCGGTTCCACACAGGAACAATCTCTTCAGTGATGCTCAATCACTTTGGGTTTGTAGGTGTTTGGGTTCGGGTTTTCCTCACTGATGATTTTCGCTCAAACTCCTCGGAGGATGGGATCCTCTCAATGACAAGTGCCAGTTCCTCTTGGAGCAGCCAACCAACTAGTGGTTGTAGGGGGCGACTATTTATAGCCTAGGGAGCAGCCCGACATGATAAGACATAAATGCCCTTCAATGATATGACCGTTAGGTGGGTAGATATTTTGGGACAGCTGGCGCGTAGCACAGCAACGGTCGGAAATTTGAGTATCAAATTCCTCATGGCTATCATGTTCCTCACTTCTGTTTACTGACGATTGTATGGTCTTTATGAAAACTAGCAAACGAAGTGCCCATCGCCTCAATGAAATACTAGAAATCTATTGTAGGGGATCGGGGCAAAGAGTTAATAAGCAGAAGAGTTCTACATTTTTCAGTCCTAATTGCCCCTTACCAGCCAGGGGAGTTTTGAGGAATATCTTGCAGATTGAGAGAGAGCGCTCTCTGAAAAATACCTTGGGCTTCCTATGACGACTGGACGCCTCACTGATCATCAATTTGAGCATTTGATTGAAAAAGGCGAGGTCCAGAGTCAAAGGGTGGGGTGAGCGTTTGATGTCTTATGCTGCGAAAGAAGTTATCCTCAAATCAGTGGTCCAAGCACTAGCAGCCCACTCAATGAGTTGTTTTAAGTTCTCCAAGGGGTTGTGCTCCAAATTCACGACAATCATGTCAAAATTCTGGTGGGCTGGATCACTAGACAAAGGGGAATGCATTGGCAATCTTGGGACAAACTTGTTGTCCCAAAAAATCATGCAGGAATGGGATTTCGTGATCTCCCTTCTTTCAATGATGCAATGCTTGGGAAACAAACCTGGAGGTTACTTGAAAACCCAACAAGTCTCTGTGCCCGAGTTTTGAAGGAAAGATACTTCCTAACACCGATTTCCTATCAGTCGGGTGCCTAAAAAGTGCCTTCCACACTTGGAGGGCGATCATATGTGGTCGTGTTGTGCTTCAGCAAGGCCTCATCAAACGGATCGGTAATGGACAAGATACTAGCATTTGTACTGATCGATGGATCATTGATACTCTAACTGTTAGAACTATGGGTCGATTATCGGACCTTCTGGTTGATTGGGTGTGGGGGAACTCATTGACACTCATACCGGTGAATGGGATGAACAACTTGTTAGACACGTTCTATTACCACCGGATGCACATGCGGTTTTGGCTATGCCTCGCCCACGTCATGGTGGCGAGGAATTTTGGGCCTGGTCAGGTAGCGATCAAGTTGCTATTCGGTGAGGTCGGCCTATAGACTGCTGGTAGAATACAATCATAATGATGAATCTTGCGCCAGTAGACCCAAGTGGTATATGGCGTGCCCTATGGAAGCTAAATGCACTGCCCAAAATCAGAATTTTCTGGTGGTGGGTACTCAGGGGGTCTCCTTCCTTCTCTGGAAACCCTCACACATCGCCATATCGCGGACAATGCAACATGCAAACTCTGTGGTTTTGTCGAACAAAGTCTCTACAATGTGTTGATCACATGTGATCATTACAAGCAATTTTGGGTAGCACTGTTCGAGCGAACATGACTGAAACCCCCGCACCTATATCCTCTGACATGGGCAGGTGATGTCATTTTACCAGACACTATCAAGATGGAGGACGCAGTGATCTTTGTCACAATCATGTGGTGCATCTGGTCTAGCACGAATATATTTACTCATGGAGAGGAAAAGATCCAGTCGCTGAGATCGATGGAACTAGTTGATGAACTGGTAGGGGTGCTTGAGCTACCCCTAAGTCAAGTTGCTCCTAAGGAGAACAATGGCCCGTAGAGCTGGCACCCTCCCACGGCTGCCTGGGTAGCTGTTAACTCCGACGGGGTAATTGATGCATGTAAATGGCTGGCTGGCTCGGCCTACATTATTAGCGATCACCAAGGGGTGTTATTAGAAGCCAGACTGAAGAAATATAAGGGCATTGAGGACCCTTTCCTGAGAGAGGTATTGGCATGCCGAGATGGTGTAGAAGCTGCGATGAGAAGAGGACATCAATATGTTATGGTCCAGGTGGACTACTCTACAGTTGCAGATTTGTGCATGAGCCGAATCAAACTCGGGTCAATGGTGCACATATCATGATGGAAATTAGACGGATGATCGAACCATTCCAGGGTTTCAAATTTCTTTGGACTCCTCGCGGCGCGGGCTGGGCGCACATCTATGCGGAAAATAAGCTCTTAGCAATTTTCATGTTCTTGCTTTGATGCAATTCCTGAATTCCCGACTAGAATTCTTCAGCCATATTGTAATCTCTTGTCAGTTTAATAAAGCGAGGGATTTACTTCAAAAAAAAGATCTTTGTAATCCTAAAAGATATGTGGTTCGTAGCCTCAACGTGGAGTAGGATAGTGCCAACTATTTGAACTACGAGAAAAATCTTCGTCTTGCATCTACGTGTTTGCTTTTGTCTAATTTAAGTTTACTTATGCAAGTGTTGTCTTTCGTGGTGTCATAGTGAGAAATAAGAGGTTTGTCAATTATTTGAAATTCAGAGAAAGTGTCAACCAAGTTGTTATCATTAGATCTCGAGTCAAATAGACCAAAACTCTCCCAATGTCTTCATGCCCAAAATCACAGCCCCCTCGAGTGTGTTTGTCTCAGCTCTCTAGTCCTTCCCCTCTTTCGCGCATGCGTCATCGCCTTTCACCTCACCAGTGATATCTTCATGACTGGTCCTCCCGCTTTTGACCCCATCTGCAAGCGGATCCATGTTCCATCGTTGGTGTCGCTATCGTGCCACCTCGCCATCACACCCCTCCTCCCCCTCCACTGCGCAATGTCAACCCTCCAACTAGACCGTTGCATCGTCATTGCCTCTACCTCAAACGACAACCTTGCGTTTGCTTTGTTGGCATGGACGCTGCAGTTCGTCCCACACATTCGCCTAATCTCCTCTACAACTAGTCACATATTGCAAAGAGAATTGCATGGCTAGAAAGTTAACTTAATTTTGCAAAAATAATAACTGAAACTTTTTTAGATTGAAACAAAATAAAAGGCTTGTATGGGCACATACAACCACACGATCCCGCGTGAACCAACCTGTGGTTGGATAGTTAGGAGGATAATGGTATCCCCAGCCCACCAAACGTATGTGGTGACTTTATCAATCACAAGATTATATTGCTGAAAAGGCTGAACGCCCCGATTTATAGGTACATCAACCACAACCAATGAGCAACATCCAACCGAAAAACAAAGATCCATATAAACGATGAAAAGGAAAAAAAAAGTACAGTACAAGCTGAGGTAATAGCAAACAAGCCCACAAATAAAAGTGTATGCGCGTGTATATAAGCGTCTGTGTCTGTATTGTGTTAAAAAAAATCACAGGAGCCGCAAAGAACGATGAACTTTTTTTTATAAGAATATAGAAAAACCATGAACTACATGAATAAAATTAAGCGCGGGAACTTGAAGCGCAGATCAGATCGCAGCAGAGTACAAAATGCTGCATGGGCTCCGCTCCCCGCGGCCCCGGCGATGGCGCGGGCTCCTCTTGCCGCCCAGGCCAGTGCTATGCGTGCCACCCCACCGCCACCGCCCTGGGCTCCCCTGCCCCCGTATTTGGGGTGGGCGCATCTTTGACCAAAGCTAAAGGTAGCGTTGCCTCCTCGTCAATCCCCAGATCCTGTTTCACGCACACTGCAGATGCCGGAGAACATTAGCGCTGTAGTTTGTTTACCCATCACGTACACCGGTACACGTACGCGCGTGGACAACTCCAACGCTAGCATCCAAGGTCTCCGTGGCCGGACCACCTGCAGGTCAGGCGCGCGCGCGTCGGTCGATCTCGATCCCGTTGTTTAAGACTGTACACACTGTGACTGTGAAAACCGCTCGCGCTCGCAGCGCCCGCCAAGTGTGTACCTGGTAGCTAGGGTACAAATTGACCCACTCGGTTTTGACTTTGTGGGAAGATTCCCACGGCACCACGCATAGCATATTGGCGTGGCATGCCATGGCGCACTACGTAGTCGCACCTGCTTTCGCATGTGGCCGGCCTCCCGCCTTTTCCGGTTGCTCCGGCTCATCAGTCCCCGAGTCCAGGGTAGTGTAGACGGAATACTGTTGCACAGAGGCAGCCTTAAGATGCCGTTCACATAGGCAGTGTGCTTAAGTAAGCTAGCTATAAGGAGGTGTGTGGGTCTATGTGTGCATGAACCTGGGGCACCCGACGCATCCGGCCCTGGGCCCTCACGTGGCTATCGATGGTCGGCTTTTAGTTTTTGAGAGAGAATCAGAGGATTTGGTCGGTTTTTCTGATAAGCTGGTGGGTGAATCTACACTGTCGGCTATTACAGGCAACCCTATGTGATGCATTCTGTGTCATATAGCCGGCCTTACGCACATGAATTGGTGAGCGACCGATAATCTGAGCCGGCCCGTTATTTTTAGGGGAGGAAAACCACTGCTACGGTAATTGTGTCGGAACGCTAAGGTGTCCAGTCGCTACAGTACCAACCGGGAGTCCCTACCTGACGCTCGCTAGCGTCAAAAGGACGAGCTTTCGCGCAGGCGCGAACTGAATGGGCCGGTCCATTCGATGGCGTCATAGCGAAGGGCTGCTAAAAATAAGAGAACAAAAAATGCTCTTCCATGGATTATAACTCATAACCTGGCAACGACGAGTAAGCGTTCTTCACCAGTTGAGCTGCTAATTTTTTGTGGTTAGTTGATCGCGCAAATTTCTTTGAACTCCATGCCGTGACAGATTAAGAAAAAAAATACAAAAAAATTCACCCATTGAACATTTTTGTAAATATACGATGTTCAATTTTTAAATAGATAAAGAACATTTTTGGATACATTCTGAACAGTTTTGAAATACATATTGAATATTTTTGTGATATACACTGAATATTTTGTCAAATATACATTAAATATTTTTTTTGTAAATATATGATGAACATTTTTTAACTACACATTGAACATTTTTGTGATATAAGCTGAACAATATTGAAATAGACATTGAAATTTTTTGATATATGTTGAACAATTTTTATATATACATTGTACATTTTTGTAATATACGCTGAACAATTGTGAATTTTTTATATTTTTTTCTAAATTGTGGGAAAAAATTAAATCATGAACAAAATTTGGAATTTCGAACATTTCTTAAAACAAAGAATAAAAATAAAAACGAAAAAGGATAAAATAAAAAGAAAGGAAAAAAATTAATAAGAAAACAGAAACAGAAAAAATAGAAAAAAAACATGAAAAACCAAAAATCAGTAAAAGAAATAAAATCATGAAAAACAAACCGGTCGAGGGAATCCTCTAGAAGGTTCCCAAAACCGTTTGCCTGGCCCTGCTTCAACGCCCGAAATGGGACAGCTCGTACGCACTGCACGCACGTGCGATTCAGCAGAAGCGCAGCAGAGGGACGCATGCGGGCCCTTCCTCCCCCAAGCTTCAATCACAAATCCTCACGATGTTGATTACATTAATCCAGGAGCAACTAGTTAACGAGCGCTCCTTCGGGATAATACATTTTTTATTAAATTACACAATATTACGCTGAAAAAAGAATTTTTAAAAATAATACACCGTCGGCCCGCTGCACGCCGACTGAGCCTAGTCAGCCCAAAGCAGGCCGACTGGTGGCCCATCAGCTTGCTGCTGGCCGATTGGGCTGTCGGCCACCAGATCAAGTCCAGTCGACCTGCAGTTGGCCGACAGGGTCCAGTCGGCCTGCAGTTGGCCGATAGGCCTGCAGTGGGCCGACAAGGACTAATTGGCCTGCTGTGGGCCGACTGGTGCATGCCACCATTTTTTTCCGAACGATCCCTGTTTTTTTTGTAAAACTATGACGTATTCCGCACAACCCTTTCCCGCCGTATGTTCGCGCCAACTATTTCCCGCCACCCGTTTCCCGCCACCCGTTTCCCGCCACCCATTTACCGCCAACCCTTTCCCGCCATACCGTAGTCGTTCTTTCCCGCCATTTTCTCCTCTCTACCTATAAAACCCCCTTCAGACGGAGGTGGATAAGCATTGCAGTGTAGTGTAGTTGAGATGCCCCATTATCCTTTCGATCGTAGTTTTCACCCTGGGATGAGCAGGACTCTTCTGAGGCTAGCTACCGATTTCAGGATGGATAATAGGATAGTTCCATGGGACGAACTCACCGGTAGTGACACCATAATGAATGAGTTGGCTCACCAATTACGTAGGTCTGGGTGGCCTGAAAGGACCTATGAGGAGGTAAGTAAAGAACTTCTTAGGTTGCATGACAGGTGGAAGAAGGTAGTGGTGCCGAAGAGTGAAACTTTCAGAAAGATTGCAGCAAATAATCCATGTTTATGGACTGAGGAGAGCGAGGACGAAGATGATATCTTCATGCCGCCGCTTCCGGGTTCTGCATTGTCGAAGGGCAAGAGTTCTTCATCATCGAAGGGCAAGGTTTCTGCATCGTCGAAGGGCAAGAGTTCTTCATCGTCGAAGGGCAAGAGTTCTGCATCGATCGAGGATGACGATGATGACTTCATGTAGTTTTTATGCTGTATGTTGTGAGTTCAGTTACGTACCATTTAATTTAGATGTAGTTCTATCTAGTTGTTTGTAATGTCTCGTTGTATGAATATTATGTTCTATCTAAATATGATCTTATAGTTCGGATAACAGAGTACTAAAATAGAGTAGGCATATGTCTCGTACATAAGTACATAGTCATTTGTCTCATACATAGAATAGACATAAGTCTCACACAGAAATAGATGGTAATGTCTCTACTGATAGATAGAAGCGTCAGTGACGACGTCTGGCCTGGCGGGGAGGCGGATCTGGAAGCGGCGACCATCCCAACTTGTCGGGTGCCCTAATGTGACGAGGAGGAATCTCAGACTCTCCCTGGTCATGTTGTGTATCCTGTGTGGGTCCTGGTGGAGGAGTCGAAAACATGTTCATCCACTGGGTGTGCTGCGACATCTGAGCCTGTATGTTCTCCTCGGGATGTTGATCACTCCCCCACGTATCATGTGATGCCGACATAGACGCCTGATATCCGTAGGCTCCTACGCGATGGAACGTTTCCTCATGAAGAATGAGGTCGCGTCAATTAATATTGAAAACAATAAATATGAAGACACATACCTGCTGGCTGTGACGTTTGCTCTGGCTCAAACACGAAACTGGACGAGGGACCGTGCTGCTGTGGCTGTGGAGATAACACGAAGCTCGACGAGGGACCGTGTTGCTGTGGCTGTGGAGAAAACACGAAGCTCGACGTGGGACCATAGTGCTGCGGGTGCCACGTAGAACTGCCAGGTTGGTCAGGACGGGGTGGCCTGGTTGTCGGCTAATGTGGTAGACGTGGACGTGGTTGATGTCGGTGCATGGAATGACGCGGCTGCTCCTGCTGGTGCTGAACAACATCGGTTCTCCGGGTGCACGTGATAGCCTCGTACACAGTCCGTATCTTATTCTGAATTCTTTCCAAGAAGGGCTGTAGCACTGGATGATGCTGAAGAAGAGGTCCAGACGATAGTGATCGTCCAAAGGTGGTCACGTCGTCGTAGAGTTCGCGTGTCAAGGTAGCCTGCAAATTTCCATGACGATTAATAATGTCTGTCTCTTGCACGTCAATCCCTTCCGGGGTACGGTGCTGTGGCAAACAGACGTGAGATACATTTGTAGTAGATTGATAGATCGAACGCCAAATAAAATAAACAGAAATAAAACACAACAAGGTAGTTTTGTATTTTTGGTTTAATAGATCTGAAAATAAATGCAAGGAAAAAGTAGATCGCACAGGCAAATATATGAGAAAGAAGACCCGGGGGCCGTAGGTTTCACTAGTGGTTTCTCTCGAGAAAAATAGCAAATAGTGGGTAAACAAATTACTGTTGGGCAATTGATAGAACTTCAAATAATCATGACGATATCCAGGCAATGATCATTATATAGGCATCACGTCCAAGATCAGTAGACCGACTCCTGCCTGCATCTACTACTATTACTCCATGCATCGACCACTATCCAGCATGCATCTAGTGTATTAAGTTCATGGAAAAACGGAGTGATGCAATAAGAACGATGACATGATGTAGACAAGATCTATCTATGTAGAGATAGACCCCATCGTTTTATCCTTAGTAGCAATGATACATACGTGTCGTTTCCCTTTCTGTCATTGGGATCAAGCATCGTAAGATCGAACCCACTACAAAGCACCTCTTCCCATTGCAAGATAAATAGATCAAGTTGGCCAAACACAACCCAAATATCGGAGAATAAATACGGGGCTATAAGAGATCAAAGAAACTCAAATAACTTTCATGGATATAAAAAGATTTAACTGATCATAAACTCAAAGTTCATCAGATCCCAACAAACACATCGCAAAAGAGTTACATCATATGGATCTCCAAGAGACCATTGTATTGAGAATTCAGCGAGAGAGAGGAAGCCATCTAGCTACTAACTACGGACCCGAAGGTCTAAAAAGAACTACTCACGCATCATCGGAGAGGCACCAATGGAGGTGGTGAACCCCATCCGAGATGGTGTCTAGATTGGATCTGGTGGTTCTGGACTCTGCGGCGACTCGATCAATATTTCGTCGACTACCCTAGGGTTTCTAGAATATTGTGGTATTTATAGAGCAAAGAGGCGGTCCGGGGGCACCCGAGGTGGGCACAACCGACTAGGGCGCGCCTGGGCCTCCTGGCGCACCCTGGTGGGTTGTGCCCCCTCGGGGCACCCCCCAGGCGCAGCCAGGGCCCGTTGTGTTCCTTCTGGCCCATAAAAAATCATCGTGGAGTTTCGTGGCATTTGGACTCCGTCTGATATTGATTTCCCGTGATGTAAAAAACATGGAAAAACAACAACTGACACTAAGCACTATGTCAGTAGGTTAGTACCAAAAAATGATATAAAATGACTATAAAATGATTATAAAACATCCAAGATTGATAATATAACAGCATGGAACAATCAAAAATTATAGATACGTTGGAGACATATCATCTCCAAACCAAATATTTTAAAGTCAAGTTGTGAAAGCATACTATAACGACGAGACAATGCATTAGCAATAAATTTTTTTTACCCTTCTTGTCTTTAATGACATAAGGGAAAGTCTCAATGAATTCAACCCATTTAGCATGTCCACGGTTCAGTTTTGCTTGACTTTTAATGTGTTTCAAAGATTCATGATTAGAATGTATAACAAATTCTTTGGGCCATAAATAATGTTGCCATGTTTCTAAGGTCCGAACAAGAGCATATAATTCTTTATCATAAGTAGAATAGTTCAAACTAGGCCCACTCAATTTTTCAGAAAAGTATGCAACAGGTTTGCCATCTTGTAATAACACACCTCCTAATCCAATTCCACTAGCATCACATTCAAGCTCAAAAGTCTTATTAAAATCAGGAAGTTGGAGTAAAGGAGCATGTGTCAACTTACCTTTCAATACTGTGAAGGCTTCTTCCTGTGCGGTACCCCAAACAAAAGGCATACCCTTCTTTGTAAGCTCATTGAGAGGTGCAGCAATGATGCTAAAATCTCTCATAAAACGCCTATAGAAACCAGCGAGTCCAAGAAAACTCCTCACTTGTGTGACCGTTTTGGGCTGCGGCCAACTCTCAATAGCTTCAATCTTGGCTTTATCAACTTCAATTCCTTGTGAAGTAACAACATAGCCAAGAAAAGATACTCGGTCAGTGCAAAAGGTGCACTTTCCAAGGTTACCAAACAAACGTGCATCACGTAAAGTAATAAAAACAACACGTACATGTTCCAAATATTCCTCCAAAGATCTACTATAAATCAGTATATCATCAAAATAGACTACCACAAATCGTCCATTGAAAGCACGTAAAACTTCGTTCATTAATCTCATGAAAGTACTAGGTGCATTAGTTAACCAAAAGGCATGACTAACCACTCATATAATCCAAACTTAGTTTTAAATGTTGTTTTTCATTCATCCCCCAATTTCATACGAATTTGATGGTATCCACTACGCAAATCAACTTTGGAGAATATTGTAGAGCCACTCAATTCATCAAGCATATCATCTAATATAGGAATAGGATGACGATAACGAATAGTGATATTATTAATACCTCTACAATCAACACACATACGCGATGTACCATCCTTTTTCGGCACTAGAATAATAGGAACAACACAAGGACTAAGGGATTCGCGTATATAACCTTTGTCGAGCAGCTCCTGGACTTGACGCATAATCTCCTTCATCTCCTATGGATTGGTACGGTATGGTGCACGGTTGGGTAGCGATGCACCGGGAATTAAGTCAATCTGATGCTCAATCCCTTGAATAGGTGGTAATACCGGTGGCACGTCTTGTGGAAAGACGTCAATGAACTCCTGCAAAATGTTAGTAACAGCAGGAGGCAAAGAGGAAGGCACGTTCTTGAATGAAAATAATTCTCTTTGCACACAAAAGCATAGCAAACAAATTTGCTAAAATCTTGCTCATCAATATCAGATTTGGTGGCAAGTAAACATGCACTTTTCAATTTAATTTCAAAAGCAACACTAGATGGTTTAGTATTAGGCTTCATTTGTTGCTCAAATTCTTTTGCCACAGTCTGATTTTCACTCTTATTTTTCTCCTATTTTGCTTTATTATCTCTATTAATATCATCTTTCAAAATGGAATCAGGAGTCATAGAAGGTAAAGTAATATTTTTATCCTTATGAACAAGAGTATACTAATTGTTTCGCCCATGATGTACAGAATCTATTATATATAAAAAGTATTTGATGGGTTAACCAGAAAAATAGAAATAGGCTAGAAATTACCACAATAATTAGAAACATCTAACCTTTAATTTTCTACATCTGAAATTCACAACCGTTAGATTAACTTTAAAGTTAAAGAAATTACCCACCAATGCCATCCTTAAAATCAGCCCACGTAGATTAAGTTTTCCGTAACCCTTGATGTGAAAAAATATTCCATAACCCTTTGATTTGTCTAACTACCAAGAGATATATAGATTATAGATCTAAAAAAAGAGATATAGATTATACATCACAAAACATTATAGCTTCCATGGTCAAGACAAAACAAATGACGAGGAGAAAAACCCCGATGACCTAGCATATGCCTATGCCGCCGTCGCCGCCACCGCCGCAGAGTTGATCGCCTCACTACCCTCGTCCGACCATAGGAGCCTCCACACTTGCATATGTAGTTCAGCGGCCTCCGTTTCGCCGCCGCCAACGCCTCCGTACAGTTTGTCTAGCTACCCTCGGCCGATCATCCGATCCTCTCATGCATGCACTTCAACGGCTTTGCGTTTCATGCACAGATGAAGGATCGTCCGATCCTCTCATTCTCATGCATGCACTTCAACGGCTTTGCGTTTTATGCACAGATGGAAGGAGCACTCAACGGCCTCGCATCACACGTGCATGCATGGTCCTTGTATCTCTATGGTAAGGAGCTAGGTACGAATCAAAATATTACTTGCCTGCTGCCGCTCGAGCATGCTAGCTATGATTTTGCAGACCTGCACATATGCATGCATCATCCTCATGGACCAAGGAGAGCTAGGTACAAGACTTGCCTCTTTTGACAAGTGCATGCATGCAATATCTACAAGATTAATCATAGAATTTCCTCATGCACACAACTCAGAGCTACGTACTGGTATGTGATAGATATATTTTTACAACAGCTTCATTTATGAAATCTCTATATTTTTTATTAGTGTCGGCAATGTAAAACTAGAGTTGTTTATCTATCATTGTGATGTATATGTGGCAATGTGCAAGATATATATGCCGCATGATGTGATGTTTACTAAGATTTTTTCCTCAACAAAACTGAGTTCCGAGAAAATTTGTTGGAGTGTGCTAGCTAATAGGAGGAAACAACTGATATACTCGAAAATCACAAAAGCCAACTGGTGATTAGAAATTCATAGGAAGGAAGTCTTTTGTAGATAAAGTTTTCTGTACCAAACATTAGTATAACATTTTGCATTGGCTACCCATTATGGCTTACGACCTTCAAACATGAGGTTTTTGTTGTCAGTATTCGTGTCCATTCTAGAATATTTGGTTTACCATGTCCAAGTCTGCAAGCATCCCTAGAAAAAATAAGTCCAACCCTGCATGCATCCCTCAAAAGAAAAAAATTCAAAGTCTGCATGCAAATGTACGCATGGATATTATCATATCCCAAATTTCCAATCTATGTATGCATGGTCCATCTTTGCATGTGGATATTACTATTCTCAATACCGATCTACATACATGCTGATGCATTAATCCAAGTCTACATGTTTTTATTGCTAAGAAGAGTTTGCAACTCAGTGTAACCAAAATAGACTGTGACATTGGATACTCACGGCATCCTCGCCGCTGATGACACATGGCACCTAAAGCGGCAACAGAGTGGAGGAACCAGTGAGATAAGCAGGTCAAGGAACGAGCCAGCAACACAAGCGCGGCTGCGCAGGCATGGTAGGGGAACGACCCTGGTGATTTTTTGCCGAGCTCTTCAATAGCAGCGCTTTCATGATCCTAAGCACGAGGTTTGGTTCACCTAACATGAACCTATTAATTAACTACTAATGGTGTTTGGATAATTATATAATTGCAGATGTTTGATTCGTTTTAGATCACATGGTGTTTTGATCTACATATGCTCAATTGCTTGGCGTTCTTGCATAGCACCTCAATTGGTTGTAAAAAAGTGATTTTATTTTCAGTTACACATGCTCAATTGTTTGGTGTCCCGGTAATTTACTAATTACAAATGACATGGTTAGTGTTATGCCCTAGCTTCAAAATGACATAGCTTGAAATCTTACTGCAACAATATGGATGTGTTGTTTAGGTATTGAAAATGTTTAAGATGACTATGGGACCTTCATGCTGTGGGTTGACACAGTTTCAGTGTCGGCAGGAAAACAAAAGAACATGGTAATCACAGTTTCCAACCTAAGGTAGGTAGTCCCTTATGTTTATCTTATATAATGTGCGTTTGAGGCTATTGCACTGATGGGAAATCAAAGACGTGTACAGAAGCTGGTGGCCTTTTGATTTGTCAGTAATTCTGGTGTAAATATTCTTCATAGGACTGTCAAAGTTGTGCTGGCAACGGACAAAGAGAAATTTAGAAGGATGGAGACACAGCTCCTCAGTCCTCATATACCACGTATTATTCTATGCACTAGGTTGATTTATGAGCACCTATTGTGTACTGCACTCCATAGATCAATGTATATGACTATTTTTTTCAATGCAGAAGACCAAATGATTAATGCCAATGTTGCTTAATCATTTGATATGCTTGCTGGTTAAAATCTCTCCTCACTTCAGAGATTTTTCTCTCTAATGTTCCCTCATAGATATAATTGGCATGTCCTTATATTTCTTATCATACTTCCAATATTAGTTGGCACATAATTGAGTTGAACAATCATTTTGGAATTTAGTTTCTCATAATGCATGAACTATAAATTATGAATGAAGCCAGCCATTGCACATTACTTATGTAGTTCTTCCTATTTCTATGACAATTATATATAACTATATTAGAGAATACCTTCTATAAACACACTGAAGAATATGATTGGTACTAAATGATTTTGTATGTACTTAGCCACTCAAAGCTTCTAAAGACATCCGTGTGATATAACCTTAAATCACATGCTGATCTAACCTTAAATCACATGCTGATCTAAAAACATCTGATGTTCTTCCTTTAAGTTATCAAAATAAGCATGTCGTACTTGCCATATGTGCATTCAACATTAATACCATCTAATAGATGTATCCTTATGTGTATCTACCACTGAGGTATCGAGTATTGAGGATGGTATTCATCTACCTCTTGCATGGGAAATACAGTTATTATTGGTCCAGACATGTAACAAAAATGAGGAATGTCACCAATGAGTTGCCCTTGGTATTTTGTGGGACATCTAAACATAATAAAAATTTATGTACTTGAGGAAGAAGTACAGCATAGCTACATTCCCCATAGGGTTGGCGCCCCTCTTCTCCAATACAAATTGAATCATAGCAAGGGCTAAGCTGTGCACGTGGATGTTGAAGAGTTTCCAATATATTTATAACATGATATGATGCTTCAGCATAGTAGAAGAGGCCATATTGTAACATTTGTCATATGTACTACACATGTCTAAATAGACGCTGGGATTGGTCAAAAGAAAACAACATGATTAGATTTTTGTTCAAAAGTATTTCAACATTCCAAAAATTGCTCTTTCCATTATCAATTCAAACAATGGTAAAGTTTACATCTTACAATTTATATGCACTAATATATATATAGTCACACAAATAAATTCATAACCGACATGATTACATATGAAATAACATTTTATAAAAACTAGCACTATGCTAAGGATGATACTCTTGCATTAAATTCAACACTCTAAAGAAGATGCCCTCGCTTGTATTTTATACTTTTTTGCGCGTCTTACTATAACAAACTATGCTAAAGCAGTTGTTTTTACTATCAAACTTTATCTTTATAAAATCAAATAGTTTTAATTGCATATTTATTCTAAGTATTTGTTTAACTATGAAAAATAAATATTTATAGTTAAGAGTAGCTTAATTTTAATCTTAAATTAGTTAATAATAGTAATATTAAACTTTACAAATCCTAGCCCGCACATTGAGCGGGCCACTCTGCTAGTTTTTATCAAATTGCCATGGTCTACCAAGTAATAAAGAACATGCTTGCATAGGTACCACATCACAATCAACATAATCAGCATATGTAGATATACTAAAATGCACACGAACAGTACGTGTTACCTTAACCTTGCCGCTGTTGTTGAACCATTGGATATAGTAAGGATGTGGATGTGGTTTTGTGGTGAGGGATAGCTTCTCCACCATCTCCATGCTAGCCAAGTTGTTGCAGCTCCCTCCATCTATAATGACGCGAACAGAACGTTCCTTCACAACTCCCTTTGTATGGAACAAATTATGCCTCTGATTTTGCTCAGCTTGTTGGACTTGCACACTCAAAACACGTTGAGCAACTAAACGTTCATACCTGTCAGCGTCTTCAGGAGCCATGTATTGCGTCTCATGATCAGAATCATCTCCACCGCGTTCTTCACTTGTAATAAGAGCCAAAGTCTCCTCATCATAGTCACTAGCGGACTCATACCCACCATCCTCAGTAGAAATTATCACACGCTTAGATGGGCATTCTCTAGCATAATGACCTCCACCCTTGCAACGACGACAAATAATATCATGTGTTTGCCATGTTGATGCCATGGATGAAGAAGAGCTCTGTGCGGAACCGGAAGGTGTACTCCTGGCAGATGGTGGTGGTGGTGCCTGTTTTCTTGTATCTCAGTTGGAATTGGCGGCTGAAGTCAGTGGTGCTGCAGTAGGACGTGTGGGAGTAGAGGATGCACACGGTGTTCATGATGAAGGTAGACCTGCAGAAAAGTTAGTTCATGCCAATGCCTATCGATCCTGCACTTCACGTTCAGCTTTGCAAGCAAGATAGAATAAATGAGTGATATTATTATATTCCTTATACTCTAGAATGGTCTGAATCTCTTTATTTAATCCACCCATAAAACGTGCAAGCATAGGTTTATTATCCTCAAAAATACCACATCTAATCATACCTGTTTGTAATTCCTGATAATATTCTTCTACATTATTTTTTCCTTGTCTCAAACGCTGCAATTTTTGAAGCAATTCACATTGATAATATGGTGGAACCCAGCGAGTACGCATAGCATTTTTTCAAAGCAGCCCAAGTAGCTGGAATAGGATATAATCTACAATGTTCAGACCACCAAACACATGCAAAACTAGTGAAAGCACAAACAGCAGCAGGAACATGTCTCTCCTCAGGATATTGTAAACACGCAAAACGATGTTCAGTTTCTAACTCCCAAGTAAGATATATATCAGGAACATATCTACCCTCAGATGGTGGAATATTCAATTTTAGTTTAGGAAGATGGTCATGATCTCGTACCTCAGGTGGTGGTGCAGCCCTACCGTTGCGATGATATGCATGAGGACGACCTGGTGGTGGTGGTGCTGGTGGTTGCACGTAGTTCTTTGATCAACCTCATCCTCGTAATGGTCCTCCACCTTTGCAGTAGCAGCAGGAGCTACAGAAGAATCAATAGTAGGTGCAGCGGCACCAGAAGTTTGACCAGGCTCAAGGGGAACGCGCAGTGCTCGTCCCACTTGATTTGGAAGGCGACGTTGTTGTTGTTGTAGTTGCTGTAGAGGTGCGATAGGTGTAGCGAGCAGTGGTTGTGGAAGACGCGCGAGCAATTCATTAAACTTGTTATCGAGCTTTGTTTCAAACGCCTTCTCAATGCCATCTATCTTCTCCATGGCCTCTTCAAATCTGTTGAGCACATCTTCCACCCGTCCACTCATCATTTGCTGAAACTTATCATGAAGCTCCTTGTTCGTCAAATTCTCCCAGTCGATCTCGTCGGCTTGTGATCCTGCCATGGTTAGCAGCAATAGAAACACACAAGAATACGATCCTACAGACTACTAATAAGTGGTGGTGGTGGGTGTCGGTGTCAAAACCAGCTGATCTCGGGTAGGGGGTCCCGAACTGTGCGTCTGAGGATCGAATGTAACATGAGACGGGGGACACAATGTTTACCCAGGTTCAGGCCCTCTTAATGGAGGTAATACCCTACTTCCTGCTTGATGGACTTTGATGAATATAGGGATTACAAGAGTTGATATACCTCGAGATCGTAATGGCTAAACCCTAGATGTCTAGCCTGTATGATTTGTGATAGCCTCTACAGACTAACCCCTCCGGTTTATATAGACACCGGAGGGGGCTAGGGTTATACAAAGTTGGTTTACAGAGAAAGGAAACCACACATCTGGCCGCCAAGCTTGCTATCCACGCAAAGGAGAGTCCTATCCGGACACGGGGGAAGGCCTTCTATCTTGTATCTTCATGGCCCATCAGTCCGGCCCATGTCACATAGCCCGGCCATCCGAGGACCCCTTAATCCAGGATTCCCTCAGTAGCCCCCGAACTTGCCTTCAATGACGATGTAGTATCCGACTTTATATGTCTTCGGCTTTGCAAGGCGGGTTCTCCATTATACTTCGGATTGACGATAGTCTGGCTCCACATTAAATATCATATTCCATTGATTCTTTGCTACCATCACGTCGGTTCCACGTGTCAGACGAATGCGAATGGTCTAGGTGATTTTTACAAATAACCCCTTGACATGCAAGGAAGGCGTCTATTTAAGGAGATTAGATCTCAGATGCCATTCCACTCCACGCGGAAATCCTTAGAACTTGCCATAGGAAATCGCCCAAACATGGCCGGCGCTCCTAGCTCTTCCTCACATCCCCATGGTCCTCAAAAAGGCGACTGGGAAAGCTATTCGGTGTCCCGCGCCCACCTGAATAAACTACAGACGCAGGGATATCTTCCTCCCGCGGATCTAGTCTCCGTTCGGGCTGGATTAACTTCCCTCAAGGGCGAAGCCCTGGCGGAGAATTTTCCCAATCCTTCTAAAGAGGAGCGGGTGTGCTTCGTTTCCTTCCTTTTGAGAGGCGTAGGATTTCCTATCCACCCTTTCCTCAGAGGTCTCCAGGAGTATTACGGCCTCCAACTGCACAATCTGAATCCAAGCTCCATTCTGCATATCGCGGGCTTCGTTGCTCTTTGCGAGTTGTTTCTAGGCTGTGAGGCTCATTTCGAGTTATGGCGGAAATTTTTCTGCCTCGTCCCCCGCTCCCAAAAGGGATCTATATTCGAGGTGGGCGGCGCGTAAGTATGGCGCATAGCTGGGATAGGATACCTGTCCGGCACTCCGAAGAAGGCATCCGAAGAGTGGCCCTCGGAATGGTTTTATATCGAAGATGTCGTTCTTCCGGGCCCAATATGGCGCGGTCTTCCCGAATTCTCCAGTGCTCCTTTAAAGAAGCGCACCAGCTAGCGTCCCCGAAGCCTCAAGGAAGAAGACAACAGGGAGGTTAAGAGGCTAGCAAGCAAGATCAGAGTACTTGCCAACTCCGGGCTGTCCATAATCAAGGTAATGGCGATTTCAATAACGTGATGCGCTCAGCTGCACCAATCTAGAGGTTTTCCTATGTGGAATTACAACGGGGAGGACGATGCATCCCGTTGCTTACGAAAGGGTCCGGACAATTTTGCCGCCCTGGCCACCATCTTAGCTGACCTTTACAAAGGGGAGAAGGAAGACTTCATTCACTAGAAATGTCGGAAGGTTTTTCCATGTATAACCCCATCGACTGGGTGAATTTTTGGCCTCACTCAATCTCTTTCTTGAGTTATGCTAGCCGAATTTAATCCGGCTACTTTTAATAGGAGTGGAGAAAGGTCGTCAAGGGGGACTACAGCCCCGCTCCGCAGCCAGAGGACCATGTTCGAGACCTGGATCCCGGATATGAAGAAGATCCGGATATATTTATAGAACTTAAGGAGGGGGTCTTTTATCAGGCGAGCTACAACGGCACGGAAGTGGCCATTATAGCCGATTACCCCGGCCTTCTCCCCTCCTCCCATGTAAGTACCCAGGAGACGTCTCCTCCAAAAGAGTTTTCCCATTGCACCTCACTCACCGCACTGTCTCATGCTCCGAAGGGGCGGCGCTCGTCTCGCCGAGCTATATCAGAGGCGTCCTCTAAGAAGGCGACGCCCGCGCAGGGCGAGTCTTTGAAAAGAAAGGCAAACGGTGATACTACCGGGCCCCCGCCTTCACCAAAGAGGTATAGTTTTTAACATGCACTCGGCGGATAGACCGAATTGTGACGTTTTCCGCTGGGCCATATTTTAGGAAAAGCATACGCCGGACTGTATCCGGGGACCTCGCCGGCCATGCATCGACCAATCCGGCCCCGGAACCTACCACAAGGACTAGGATTGATATGGGCACAATGCCGGATTGTCATCTCCAAGAGGATTCAGATAATGTATCTGTCACCAATTCCGAAGTGGAGAGCGCAATGAATCATCGGCGGCGGAAAGAGGCCATGCGCGACCCAAGTTTCACCAAAGAGGCGTTCAATGCCCTCAGCTCTGCGGATGCATATATCCGAGCTGCTCGGGATGGACTTGCCAGAGCCACTCACTAGCTTTCAAAAGATATGAGGGTAAAAACTTTGTGTAGATTCAATAATCATGTGCCAGTAGCCCCCGAGACTTGAAGCAGTTGGCCCAACTGATTTAAGGGTCGTTATATCATCAGGTACTCACGGAGAAAAATAACATGCTGTCCAAGGAGCTTGAAGAATGTCAGACCAAGCTAACTGTTGTTACCGCCGAATTGGAAAATTTGAAGAAATCCAAGAATGCACCAGATGGTAAGCACAATAGTGTCCAGAAAATACGATTCTGCACCAACAATTGATTTTTAAATATGCATTGTTTTGTTTACAGTAGCAGGATCGGCAGATCAGTTGGAGGAGAGGCTAAGGCCTGCTCAGGTGGACAAACAACATGCCGAAGGGCAAGAAGCCGCCGGTCAACGTGTATTAACACGAACCATTAATGAGAAGAACAAACTACAGGATGCAAACATCAAGCAAGCCGAAGAGCTAAAGGACGTAAGAGCCCAACTATCGGATGCCTTGAAGGAGAACAGAAAGCTGAAAGGCGGCATATTTAGTATGTCCTTGAACCTAACTTTCATATGGTCCCCTGATGGAAAGTTTTACGAGATTGTTCATGTAGGTTTGTTAACTGGGCGGCCCGAGGGAGAAGTGTCCGGATTTCAAGGCGACTTGATGCAAGAGCTATCCAAAGTGCACGAGCGAGCTCGGAAAGCAATGAGGAACATGGCTAAGGCTTTATGGCCATCTGATTCCCCTCCAGAAATTATGGAAGAGCTCGTGAATTTATTCAAGGGAGCTCGTCTTTGTTTTGAGCTATGGAAGGCATTAGCATGTCGAGAAGGTGCACGAGAAGCCTGGGCCATGGTGAAAATGCGGTATACCGGACTTGATCTGAATCATATGGCCCGTGTCGGACCTCGGGGACCACACAGACAAGAAATTCCGGTTAGCTTGGTGTACGACCAAGTAAAGACAACCGCCAAATTTTCACAATAGGACTGTAAACTAGACAGCCTGATAGATGGTATAGATAAAGAGTAGGCGTGTGATTCCATATAACAATACACTTTATCATCAAACTTATCTCCGGCCGAATTGTAAACAATTGTCATGGCAGACCTTCCGCTTTGACCTCTGAAACCCCAAGGGTTGGAGTGTTTCCGAATACCATACATGTGGGAAACACCAAGTATGCTCAGAAACTAGGCAGTCCGGTCATAGCTGCTTGAACACACAAGCTGTATTCGCGGAGTTATGTTATATTAATTTTTAACATATGAAACATCTTCCAGGGAGAATAGTTCCGTTAAGGGTTCCTTTCACTGGGTCAGCATGCTAATTTCTGCACGCCTAAGCTTTGAAAAAAAGCACAGGAAACATAGTCCATTGGGGGTTTATATTGGCATGAAGGCACTTCGTCGTCTGTCTGCCGACCAATTATTCTCTTAAGAACGCTAGCTTTCGGCTTCACCCGTCTGAGGTACATGCCCGGATAACCCGGTTGTAGCAATCGCAGAGGTGTTCACTTTATGCCCTAGCCGAACAATCGGAAACGTAGGGCATAAGCACAGGAGCCAGGCAACCCAGCTTAGCAAAAACTTAAGTCATAGAGGGTGCATATAATGGCAAAGAAAGACGTATATGACCAAGCGACACATATATATGGTGAGCACTAGGCTCAGTAGAATAATAAGCTTCTATTTGGAGAAGCCCCCAGGCATGGTGGGGTGTGTACATTTAAAGATGTGTGCCCCTCAAGTGTTCGGCTGACCCGAACATATACTGGGGATCATATAAAAACGAAAAAAGGAAAAAAATGAAAAGGAGAAAAAGGAACGAAATAAAAAGGAGTATGTCCAGACTTATGCATAGAATCTTCGGAGCAGGGCAGCGTTCCAAGGATTCGGCTCAAGGCGATTATCTGATGCATTGCGAAGGCGGTAGGCTCCTCCAGTGAGAACTTCATCTATAATGAAGGGACCTTCCCATTTAGGTTTGAGCTTGTCCTTTTTCTTCTCTGGGAGGCGTAAAAATGAGCTCACCGACATTATACATCTTTGCCCGCGCTTCTCTGCTTTGGTATCTCTGAGCCTGTTGTTGGTAGAATGCGGAATGGGCTTTTGCGACATTGCGCTCCTCCTCCAGGCCGTCTAGATCGTCCTGCCAATCAATCTCGGCTTCTCTCTCTTCATACATGCGTACTCGAGGTGAGTCATGAATAATGTCACAGGGTAAGATAGCCTCTGCGCCGTACACCATAAAGAAGGGTGTGTATCCGGTCGTGCGATTGGGCGTGGTTCGTAGCCCCCAGAGTACGGAGTCAAGCTCCTCGACCCAATGTTTATCTGACTCCTTTAGGGATCGCACCAGTCTGGGTTTAATGCCACCCATCAGGCCATTGGCCCGTTCAACTTGACCGTTTGTTTGAGGGTGATATACGGAGGCGTAATCGATCTTAATGCCCAGATTAGCACACCAAGTTTTCACCACGTCGGCTGTAAAATTATAGCCATTGTCAGTAATAATGTTGTGTGGGACACCATAACGGTGTACGACACCGGATATAAAGTCTATCACCGGTCCGGCTTCAGCCGTTTTAATTGGTTTGGCCTCTATCCACTTAGTGAATTTATCTACCAACCAGCAAGTATTTCTTCTTATGGCTTCCCCCTTTAAGGGGTCCGACCATGTCCAGCCCCCAGACCGCGAAAGGCCAAGTAATGGGGATTGTTCGTAGGGTAGTGGGCGGCATATGGCTTTGATTGGCAAAAAGCTGGCATCCAATACAATGTTGTACGAGGTACTGTGCATCTGCTCGGGCCGTGGGCCAAAAGAACCTGTACGGAAGGCCTTACTTACAAGGGCCCGAGCTGCGGCGTGATGGCCGCCAAGACCAGCATGTATTTCGGCCAAGAGCTGTCGTCCCTCCTCTTTGAAGATACATCTTTGAAGGACTCTGGTAGTACTTTCCTTGTAAAGTTCTCCTTCATGAACTATGTAGGCTTTGGAACGTCGAACTATGCGACGGGCCTCGTTCTGGTCATCAGGGAGCTCCTGCCTATTGAGGTAGGCTAAGAAGGATTCGGTCCATGGGGCGATTACCGCCATGATTACATGGGCGGAAGGCGTTGGTTCGGCGCCCGAGCCCCCGATGATATCTGAATCGTGTTCAGCATCCTGGGGTGTGATCGGCGCCGGACTAGTATTTCCGCTCTCGTCCTGCCATACCACGGATGGCTTGAAAAGCCTTTCCACGAAGGTGTTAGGTGGGACGGGGTCGCGTTTAGCACCCATTCGAGCAAGGATGTCCGCTGCTTGATTACTGTCTCGGGCCACATGATGAAACTCGAGCCCCTCAAACCGAGATGATATTTTGAGTACGGCGTTGCGGTAAGCTGCCATCTTTGGATCTTTTGCATCGAATTCTCTGTTTATTTGGGATATTGCGAGGTTTGAATGCCCGCGCACCCCGAGGCGTTGTATGCCCATAGAAACAGCCATCCGGAGACCATGCAACAGTGCCTCATATTCGGCTTTGTTATTGGAGTCCGTATACATGATTTGTAATACATAACAGACTGTGTCCCCTGTAGGGGATGTTAGGATGACACCGGCCACCAATCCGGCAAACATTTTGGAGCCGTCGAAGTACATCACCCAGTTGGAGTATGTGCCGTACTCTTTAGGGAGTTCGGCTTCTGTCCACTCGGTGACAAAGTCGGCCAACACCTGAGATTTAATAGCTCGACATGGCTTGTATGTTATTTCAAATGGTAAGAGCTTGATAGCCCATTTTGCAATGCGGCCGGTGGCGTCTCGATTGATTATGATGTCATTGAGTGGTACCTCGGAGGCCACCATGATCGAGCACTCTTGAAAGTAGTGCCGCAGCTTCCGAGATGCCATAAAAACCGCATACGCTATCTTTTGATAGTGCGGGTATCGGGATTTGAATGGTGTGAGAACCGCCGATACATAGTATACTGGTTTTTGGAGTGGGAATTTGTGTCCCTCTTCCTCTCGTTCGACGACGAGTACAACGCTCACCACCTGGTGAGTTGAAGATATGTATAGTAGCATAGGTTCGCCGATGCTAGGTGCGGCAAGGCTTGGGTTGTTTGCTAACAGAGCTTTTATTTCTTCCAACCCAGCTGTTGCCGCGTCTGTCCACTCAAAGTGGTCGGTACGTCGGAGCAGGCGATAGAGTGACAACGCCTTCTCACCCAATCTGGAGATAAAGTGGCTCAAGGCTGCCACACACCCAGCTAGTTTTTGGACCTGCTTTAGGTCTGTTGGTGTTTCCAATTGTGACAGGGCTCGGATTTTGGCCGTATTTTCTTCGATTCGTCTATTGGAAACAATGAACCCGAGCAGCTTTTCGGCCGGAACGCCAAAAATGCATTTTTTCGGATTGAGCCATATGTCATATGTTCGGAGGTTGTCGAATGTAAGGCGTAAGTCGTCCACCACTGATTCGACGTGTTTAGTTTTGATGACTACATCATTTACATATGCCTCCACCGTCTTGCCAATTTGTTTTTCCAGGCATGTTTGAATCATGCGTTGGTAAGTGGCACCAGTGTTTTTGAGTCCGGAAGGCATAGTGTTGAAGCAGAAAGGTCCATACGGAGTAATGAATGCCGCTGCGGCCTGATCGGATTCCTTCATCTTAATCAGATGGTATCCGGAGTATGCGTCGAGGAAACACAGTGAATCATGTCCTGTAGTTGCATCAATGTGGCGGTGTACAAAAGTAGGGGTCCCTTTTTGTACCCCTTTACTTGTGCGCGGGCAGACGCAGCCCCACGCCCGTGGCCACGCTTGGCGGGGCGGAAGAGGCAAAGGCTACCAGAGCTACGCTCGAGACCAGAAACACAAAGAGCAGAGGGGCGAGGTGAACTCCCCCGGCAAGGCCCTTGCCGGGGCGGCTTCCACAGCCCCGGCAAGAACCTTGCCGGGGCAACTTGCCCAACACCAGCAGAGCCGCCACCCTTGAGCCCAAGAGTTCCAACTCCATCAACCACATTGGAACCGAGGCTCGGGAGGCACCTCCATGGTGGCATGCAGTTCTTTGTGAAGACCAGAAGCACACAAGACTAGATGGAGATCAGAAGACGATGGGCAAGATCCTTGCCGAGGATACCCACGAGACCCCCGGCAAGATCCTTGCCGGGGACGACCATGATGCCATGACAAGACCCTTGCCAGGCCCCCGACAAGACTCTTGCCGAAGACGTCCGCGGGGCCACAGCCAGGCCCCCACCAGCCAAGACTGCACCGCCATTCCCACACAGTTGCCAGCCCACCAACTAGGCGAGCACCTGCGTGGCGACGTGCAGCCTCTAGGCCAACTCAGCAAGCACCTGCGTGGTGGCATGCAGATCTTTGCGAAGACTCTGCCACCGCACCAACTCAGCAGCCAGCCAGCCAGCATGGCACTACACGCCTTGTCAGCTCGGACACGTGTCGAACTAGGCGAGGCGGCGACAGCTGGGACGAGCTTCCTTGCCATCCCCGATAAAGCATGGAGGACACGTCGGCAGCGCATTAAATGCATTTGTCCTACGGTGCCAGGAGATAGACTCGACTACTGTACAACTTT
The DNA here is from genome assembly GCF_018294505.1 of Triticum aestivum. Classification (NCBI taxonomy): domain Eukaryota; kingdom Viridiplantae; phylum Streptophyta; class Magnoliopsida; order Poales; family Poaceae; genus Triticum; species Triticum aestivum. The sequence continues at coordinate 388,027,566 of NC_057799.1, read as the reverse complement.
CCACCTCGTGTGTGCCACTGTGGCAGCCCCTTTTGACTATAAAAGGAGGCCCACGACGTACTGAGGAAGGATTCAGACTTTTTGGACCTTGCACGCTTTGTAGCTAGTCCAAGAACACCAGATAAACATAAACCAGCAGGAGTAGGGTATTACGCATCACTTGCGGCCCGAACCTGGATAACCCCCCCCCCCCCCGCGTTGATCTCTCAATCCCGCTCTTTCCACAGCCCCGCGCCCGCCAACCGTGGCAAAAGGGATTCCTCGTGATCCCGTAGCTTTCGTTTCCCCCGACATCTTTGGCGCGCCAGGTAGGGGGCGCAAACTGTGAAAATCCGGTTTGAAGGTTAGCACACCGGCTTCATCATCACCATGGCCCCCAAGAGAAAGGGGATCACAGCGATCGGCTCGTCCGGGGCCGGCCCGTCCGCGCCAGGCGAGTAGGCGGCTGGGTGCCCATGGATGGGGCCGGAGACGTAGCCCGTGAGCGTCCATGACATTCTGGCGATCGGAGCCAGGCGAGCAGCGTCGTCCGAATCCGAGACGACGAGCCACACGCCGCTGGGTTCGGGGGCGGGGTCGTGCTACCCACCGGCGGCGCGGCAGCCTCTACGGCACCCCAGCTGGCACCCGCGCTATGCCCTTCCCAGGCCGCGTGCGATGAGCAACACCGTGATGCCGGGGCTCCCGGGCACCGCCGCGAAAAGAGCCATGTGCGCCACTCGCAGGACGAACCAGGCCGACGCGCGCGCTCAGACTCCGGTGCAGGCGGCATGCGATCGCGAGACCGTGACAGAGCCCCTTCTAACCCGGTTAGAAGTCGGAGCGCGTCACGGTCTACGCAGATCTCGCCGCCGCCTACGCCAGCAGAAGCGCTGGCGCGCGTGCAGCTGCTCCTCGACTTCCCCCCTGCTGCGGAGAAGCTCGACGAGTGGAGAGCCACCATCCGAAGTCTTGTCAGCTTCGCCAACAAAGACGAGCCGCTCCCAACGGGACCCTCACACCGGCGTCCTGACGAGCCGGTGCATGCCAGCGGTGGGGGGACCAGAGACGCTACGACCACGGTGCACTCTCCCCCCTCGCGGCCGCGACAACAGTCACCGGCCCGTCGACCCGACGTCCATGACAATGTTTCCACAGCGTCGTCCGACCCACGAACTCACCGTGACCAACGTCAAGTCCTTCGGGAACGGGCCCAGGAAGACGCTCGAACTACCATCGAGCGACGACGGGAGACGCGCCATCAGTCGGATCAGCGTGCGGGGCCTATTATGGACCACCCGGCGCCGGGGGGCCCGGCGACCTGCCTTACGAGGTGGGTTGTCCGGCCTTTACCTGAGAGCTGCGACAGTTCCAGTGGCCCTCCCACCGCACGTTCAAGCCCGATGTTGGCGAGAAGTACAACGGCAAGACCCACCCGTCAGAGTTCCTCAGCATCTACACCATCGCGATGCAAGCTGCTGGAGCTCGCGACGACAAGGTGCTCGCCAATTACTTCCCGTTGGCACTCAAACCCAACGTCATGTCGTGGTTGATGCACTTGCCAGGGGATTCCATTTCTTTTTGGTCGGATTTGTGTCATGAGTTTGTGGGGCCTTCACTGGAGGCCACCAAGCTCATGGCCAGGCAAGTGATTTGCATATCATCCCCCAGAAAGAAGGTGAAAACCTTCGGAAGTACATACAGAGGTTCAGCCGGGTGCAGTACAACATCCCGGATATTCATCCCGCCTCTGTCATCAGCGCGTTCCATCAGAATGTGCGCAACCGCAAGATGCGCGAAGAATTGGCGATGAACAAGGTCAAGGACATGGTCGAACTTTACGTTCTGGCCGATAGATGTGCTCGAGCTGAAGAGGGGAGGAAGTACCCCGGCGAAGACGCCGGTGCAGAAACCGACTCCATAGACGAAGATACTGCCGCCCCGACAAACAAGGGCCGGCGCCGCAACAGGAAGCACAAAGGCAAGACTGTGCTTGTCGTTGAGAAATAGAAGGCTCCTCCTCGTTACCTGATTCATCATAAGAAATAATAGGAGAATATTGGGAAGTCTCTTCCCTTTCGTTAGTATTCTCTTCATCTTCTATTTGTTTTCTTTTCTTTATGTAATTGGCAATATAAGGATTTTCAATGCAATTCACCGCACAATACATATAAATTTCTTCTAGATCAATATCGAGGAATTCCTCAAGGTTATATTCTAGAATATACTTAGTTTGATGTTTCATTTCTTCATAACCCAAAAGCAAACTAAGTTCATTATGATGTGCAAGGGAAATCAAGTCATCACAATTTTTGGACACGATTCGATCATGAAACAACTTGCATTTGATATTTAAATGACCATGTTCATTGCAAAGTTCACAAGTATGGCGAAGATATTTTAAATTTTTAGCACTAACATCTAGCCTCTCTTGCAACCATTTAGTTTCCAAATACTTATGCCTTGTGCAAAATCTATTTTCCCTAATTGGTGTGTACTTGCAAACTCTATGCATTCCACAAAAGTTGACATACTTATAAGAGACATTTTCATCATGACTAGTGCAATCATCATTAGTACTATGGATATTCAAGGAGTTCATACTAACAACATTGCAATCATGCTCATCATTCAAAGATCTAGTGCCAAACATTTTATAGATTTCTTCTCCTAGCACTTGAGCACAATTTTCCTTTCCATCATTCTCACGAAAGATATAAAAAGATGAAGCGTATGAGACAAACTCAATTCCATTTTTTTAGTTTTCTTTTATAGACAAAACTAGTGATAAAACAAGAAACTAAAAGGTTCAATTGCAAGATCTAAAGATATACCTTCAAGCACTCACCTCCCCAGCAACGGCGCCAGAAAAGAGCTTGATGTCTACTACACAACCTTCTTCTTGTAGACATTGTTGGGCCTCCAAGTGCAGAGGTTTGTAGGACAGTAGCAAATTTCTCTCAAGTGGATGACCTAAGGTTTATCAATCCGTGGGAGGCGTAGGATGAAGATGGTCTCTCTCAAGCAACCCTACAACCAAATAACAAAGAGTCTCTTGTGTCCCCAACACACCCAATACAATGGTAAATTGTATAGGTGCACTAGTTCGGCGAAGAGATGGTGATACAAATGCAATATAGATGGTAGATATAGGTTTTTGTAATCTGAAAATATAAAAACAGCAAGGTAACTAATGATAAAAGTGAGTGTAAACGGTATTGCAATGCTAGGAAACAAGGCCTAGGGTTCATACTTTCACTAGTGCAAGTTCTCTCAACAATAATAACATAATTGGATCATATAACTATCCCTCAACATGCAACAAGGAGTCACTCCAAAGTCACTAATAGCGGAGAACAAACGAAGAGATTATGGTAGGGTACGAAACCACCTCAAAACTTGGTTGTCCTTGAATATTACCTTGGGGTGCCTTGGGCATCCCCAAGCTTAGGCTCTTGCCACTCCTTATTCCGTAGTCCATCGAATCTTTACCCAAAACTTGAAAACTTCACAACACAAAACTTAACAGAAGATCTCGTGAGCTCCGTTAGCGAAAGAAAAGAAAACACCACTTCAAGGTGTTGTAATGAACTCATTCTTTATTTTTATTGGTGTTAAATCTACTGTATTCCAACTTCTCTATGGTTTATAAACTATTTTACTAGCCATAGATTCATCAAAAAAAGCAAACAACACATGAAAAACAGAATCTGTCAAAAACAGAACAGTCTGTAGTAATCTGTAACTAACGCAAACTTCTGGAACTCAAAAAGTTCTACCAAAATAGGAAGGGCTAGATAATTTGATTATTGATCTGCTGCAATTGGAATCAGTATTTTATCACGTTCTGGTGATTTTTAACAATTGTTTTAGTGAGCAGAAAGTTTCTGTCTTTTTCAGCAAGATCAAATAATTATCATCCAAGAAGATCCTATAGGTCTTACTTGGCACAAACACTAATTAAAACATAAATCCACATCTTAACAGAAGCTAGATGAATTATTTATTACTAAACAGAACCAAAAATCAAGAAATCAAAATAAAATTGGGTTGCCTCCCAACAAGCGCTAACGTTTAACGCCCCTAGCTAGGCATGATTATTTCAATGATGCTCACATAAACGATAAGAATTGAAACATAAAGACAGCATCATGAAGCATATGACTAGCACATTTAAGTCTAACCCACTTCCTATGCATAGGGATTTTGTGATCAAACAACTTATGGGAACAACAATCAACTAGCATAGGAAGGCAAAACAAGCATAACTTCAAAACTTTAAGCACATAGAGAGGAAACTTGATATTATTGCAATTACTACAAGCATATGTTCCTCCCTCATAATAATTTTCAGTAGCATCATGAATGAATTCAACAATATAACCAGCACCTAAAGCATTCTTTTCATGATCTACTTGCATAGAAATTTTATTACTCTCCACATAAGCAAAATTCTTCTCTTTCGGAATAGTGGGAGTATCATAAGAGACTCGAATACTATAAATTGTTTACACGTTAAAAGAGTAGTGTTGAGAAAAAGGGTAATCATAATCATGACAAGTTTTATAAATATAATCATCACTACTTTTTATAGCATAAGTATCATCACAATAATCATCATAAGTAGGAACTTTGTTCTCATCATAATCGATTGAAACCTCTTGCAAGATAGTGGAATCATTACTAAATAAAGTCATGACCTCTCCAAATCCACTTTCATAATTATCATAATAAGATTCAACATCCTCCAAAATAGTGGGATCATTACTTCCTAAAGTTGACACTCTTCCAAACCCACTTTCATCAATATAATCATCATAAGTAGGAGGCATGCTATCATCATTATAAATTTCCATATCAAAACTCGGGAGACTAAAAGTATCATCTTCATGAAACGTAGCATCCCCAAGCTTGGGAAAAACATTAATTGCAGCAAATATATTCTCAAAAACATCATCTTCATCAAACATAGCACCCCCAAGCTTGGGCCTTTTCATATCATAAGCATAATCACTCTCATCATTAATAGTATGGATAGCACCAATAGTATAGCAATTATCATCATCACAATGAGTAATAGGAGAGACATCATTTGGGAGAGATACCTTTCTACCTTTGCTTCTCCGTCTTTTCTTTTTCTTCTTCACATCATGTGTGGGTTCAATCCTCCTGTTGGAGCTCCTTATTAATGAGATTGGTTGAATAAAAGGCTCCTCCTCGTTACCTGATTCATCATAAGAAATAATAGGAGAATATTGGGAAGTCTCTTCCCTTTCGTTAGTATTCTCTTCATCTTCTATTTGTTTTCTTTTCTTTATGTAATTGGCAATATAAGGATTTTCAATGCAATTCACCGCACAATACATATAAATTTCTTCTAGATCAATATCGAGGAATTTCTCAAGGTTATATTCTGGAATATGCTTAGTTTGATGTTTCATTTCTTCATAACCCAAAAGAAAACTAAGTTCATTATGATGTGCAAGGGAAATCAAGTCATCACAATTTTTGGACACGATTCGATCATGAAACAATTTGCATTTGATATTTAAATGACCATGTTCATTACAAAGTTCACAAGTATGGCGAAGATATTTTAAATTTTCAGCACTAACATCTAGCCTCTCTTGCAACCATTTAGTTTCCAAATACTTATGCCTCTTGCAAATTCTATTTTCCCTAATTGGTGTGTACTTGCAAACTCTATGCACTCCACAAAAGTTGACATGCTTATAAGAGACATTTTCATCATGACTAGTGCAATCATCATTAGTACTATGGATATTCAAGGAGTTCATACTAACAACATTGCAATCATGCTCATCATTCAAAGATCTAGTGCCAAACATTTTATAGATTTCTTCTCCTAGCACTTGAGCACAATTTTCCTTTCCATCATTCTCATGAAAGATATTAAAAAGATGAAGCGTATGAGACAAACTCAATTCCATTTTTTTGTAGTTTTCTTTTATAGACAAAACTAGTGGTAAAACAAGAAACTAAAAAATTCGATTGCAAGATCTAAAGATATACCTTCAAGCACTCACCTCCCCGGCAACGACGCCAGAAGAGAGCTTGATGTCAACTACACAACCTTCTTCTTGTAGACGTTGTTGGGCCTCCAAGTGCAGAGGTTTGTAGGACAGTAGCAAATTTCCCTCACGTGGATGACCTAAGGTTTATCAATCCGTGGGAGGCGTAGGATGAAGATGGTCTCTCTCAAGCAACCCTGCAACCAAATAACAAAGAGTCTCTTGTGTCCCCAACACACCCAATACAATGGTAAATTGTATAGGTGCACTATTTCGGCGAAGAGATGGTGATACAAGTGCAATATGGATGGTAGATATAGGTTTTTGTAATCTGAAAATATAAAAACAGCAAGGTAACTAATGATAAAAGTAAGCGTAAACGGTATTGCAATGCGTTGAAACAAGGCCTAGGGTTCATACTTTCACTAGTGCAAGTTCTCTCAACAATAATAAAATAATTGGATCATATAACTATCCCTCAACATGCAACAAGGAGTCACTCCAAAGTCACTAATAGCGGAGAACAAACGAAGAGATTATGGTAGGGTACGAAACCACCTCAAAGTTATCCTTTCGGATCGATCAATTCAAGAGCCCATAGTAAAATAACACGAAGCTATTCTTTCCGTTCGATATTTCATAGAGTTCGTACTAGAATAACACCTTAAGACACAAATCAACCAAAACCCTAATGTCACCTATGTGACGCCCCCGATTCAACCGTACACTAATCATACACGCAAACATGTACGATCAAGATCAGGGACTCACGGGAAGATATCACAAGACAACTCTAAAAATAAAATAAGTCATACAAGCATCATAATACAAGCCAGGGGCCTCGAGGGCTCGAATACAAGTGCTCGATCGTAGACGAGTCAGCGGAAGCATCAATATATGAGTACAGAGATAAGTTAAACAAGTTTGCCTTAAGAAGGCTAGCACAAACTGGGATACATATCGAAAGAGGCGCAGGCCTCCTGCCTGGGATCCTCCTAAACTACTCCCGATCGTCGTCAGCGGCCTGCACGTAGTAGTAGGCACCTCCAATGTAGTAGGAGTCGTCGTCGACGGTGGCGTCAAGCTCCTGGGCTCCAGCATCTGGTTGTGAGAACCAGGTAGAATGGAAAGGGGGAAAAGAGGGAGAAAAGCAGCCGTGAGTACTCATCCAAAGTACTCGCAAGCAAGGATCTACACTACATATGCATGGGTATATGTGTAAAGGGGCAATATCGGTGGACTGAACTGCAGAATGCCAGAATAAGAGGGGGATAGCTAGTCCTGTCGAAGACTACGCTTCTGGCAGCCTCCATCTTGCAGCATGTCGAAGAGAGTAGATGGTAAGTTCACCAAGTATCATCGCATAGCATAAACCTACCCGGCGATCCTCCCCTCGTCGCCCTGTGTGAGAGCGATCACCGGGTTATATCTGGCACTTGGAAGGGTGTGTTTTATTAAGTATCCGGTTCTAGTTGTCATAAGGTCAAGGTACAACTCCGGGTCACCTGTTACCGTGGACACGGCTATTCGAATAGATCAACTTCCCTGCAGGGGTGCACCACATTACCCGACACGCTCGATCCCTCTAGCCGGGCACACTTTCCTGGGTCATGTCCGGCCTCGGGAGATCAACACATCGCAGCCCCACCTAGGCTCAACAGAGAGGTCAGAACGCCGGTCTAAATCCTATGCATCTAGGGGTTTGGGCCCATCGCCCATTGCACACCTGCACGTTGCGTACGTGGCCGGAAGTAGACCTAGCCCCCTTAATACAAGCGTGAGCTTACGGTCCAATGCGGCGCGCGCCGCTTAGTCGCTGACGTCAAAAAGAGCTTCGGATGATACCACGACGCCGGTTGCCCATATCTTGTCCCACATGGCGGTTAGTGCGTATAAGGTCAACGACCCAACTCAGATCAAATATCAAGATCTCGTTAAGCGTGTTATTATAAAGTAACCACGGACGCCGACAAAGTAATAGTCGGGGGCTGTCGGGAACCCAGGCCCACCTCTACCGTGATGGAGCCACCTGCCCCTTCAGCCCCCATCTCCGAACAGTATCATAAGTAATGTAACAGTATATAGTATATAGCATATGCCCGTGATCACCTCCTGAAGTGATCACGGCCTAGTAGTATAGCATGGCAGACGGACAAGAGTGTAGGGCACCGATGGAATACTAGCATCCTATACTAAGCATTTTGGATTGCAGGAAAGGGTAACAACTGTAGCAACAACGACAGGCTATGCAGCAGAATAGGATTAACCGAAAGAAGTAACATGCTACACTACTCTAATGCAAGAAGTAGGGAGAAGGAATAGGCGATATCGGGTGATCAAGGGGGGGCTTGCCTGGTTGCTCTGGCAAGAAGGAGGGGTCGTCAACACCGTAGTCGTACTGGGTAGCAGCGGCGTCAGCCTCGGTGTCTAACGAGAGAAGAGGGGGAAGAAACAATAAATATAATGCAAACAAAATGCATTACGATGCATGACATGACAATGAGCGGTGCTAGGTGTGCCCTAATGCGGTAGTAGGTGATACCGGCGAAGGGGGGAAACATCCGGGAAAGTATTCCCGGTGTTCCGTGTTTTTGGACAGACGGACCGGAGGGGGAAAGTTGCATGTTCGCTATGCTAGGGACGTGTGGCTGCCAAACAGACTGCGTATTCGGATTCGTCTCGTTATTCTGAGCAACTTTCATGTACAAAGTATTTTCATCGGAGTTATGGTTATTTTTTATGATTTTCCAAAGTTTTAAGTATTTTCTAAAATTTCTGGAATTAATTCAGATTCGAAAATAAAGAATAAATTGCTACGTGCACACACAAAGCGTACACCGCAGAGCAGCACAGCGGCTGACAGTGGGGCCCAGTCGACTGCCCAGTCAGCAGTCAACTATGGACTTTGACTAGTCAACTGACCACGGGGTCCCACCTGTCATTGACTGTTCTTTTATCAGTGCTTATCCCTTTATACAGTGTAGCGGGCCCATCTGTCATTGTCATAGTTTTATCTAAACAGAGCTAAATAGTTTAGTTACTTAATTAAGTTAACTAACTTTAATTAGTTTAGTTAATTAGAATTAATTAAGTTAATTATATCACTAATTAATTAATTAATATATTTTTAATTTCAATTTTCTTTTAAGAAATTTTTTTTTCGTTTACAAGGGCGGGGCCCAGTTGTCATTGGCCCATAGGGCCAAACGGGTGCGGGCGCAACGGGTAGGCGGGTGCGCGCGCCTCGGGACCCAGAGGGGCGCCGACGGGCACGGTGCCGGCAGGGAGGGGGAGGCGAGGCCACGCGGGGCAGGGGTGACGGAGCCGGGCGAGGGCGGCCGCTGGCGTGTGAGCGCGCAGCGGAGGCGGGCGGTGACGCGGGCAGCGGGGTCGCTGCGAGGCAGCGGCGGCACGACGAGGCCAGCGTGGTGGTGGAGGCGTAGGGCCTGGGCGGCAGCGGTAGGCGTAGCAGCAGGCGAGGACGGCAAGCGAGGGGAGGCCTGGTTGGGCGCGCCGGGGCGCACAACAGCGAGCAGGGGGGCGCGGAACGCACGGGCGGCAGGGGGCACCGACGGCGTCGGGTGCAGGCGCGGCCTGGTGCGGTGGGGCGCGCGGCCGATGCGGGAACGCGGTGAGCGCGCGCGTGGGGAGGAACGAAGCGGGGCGAGCGGGGCCGCGACGCGGCTAGCGGCGCGTGAGGGCGGAGGCAGAGGGCAAGAGGGAGGGAGGTGCGGTACGGTGCTCACGGCGGTTGTAGGGGTTCGGGGCAGCGGTGCTTGGGGAGGAAGACGAGGACGGCGTCGACGACAGAGAGGACAGCGGGGCGACGGGGTCGAGGGCGCGGCGCAGGAACGGCGGCCTCGGCACGGGGAGAGGAGGAGGACGGGGACGAGTCGGCGACGGTGGTGGGGTCGACGACGGGGACGAGGTCGAGGCGGAGCGGCTCCGGCAGGCGCCGACGTTGTGCGCCCCCGATCCCGATCTGGATCAGGAAGGGAGAGCGAGGAGTGGGGGAGAGTGGGGACGAGGGCTAGGGTTCCAGGGGGTGTGGAGGGGGGCTTTTGTTTTCAATAGTTTTCCTTTTGTTTTGTTTTTACCTTTTTATTTATTTTCTTTTTACTGTTTTAAATTTTAGTTCCACATTATTTTTACTTAGTAAAATATGACAACAGCTCCTAAAATAACGTTTCAAAATAACCCTCAGCCACAAAAGGTTTTAACCCAAAATAAATTAGTTTAGTGTTCTATAAAATACCAAAGGCATTTAAATAATGTTTTTGCTTCCGTTTAAATCATTTTAGTGCATTTATACACTATATAAAAATGTGGATTATTCATCATAATCATCTATGCATTAACTGGCACAACCCAAACATTTTGGTTTTTAATATTTGAAAACTTTTGATGTTTTCCTGATTTTGAATTTGAATTTGAATCAGTTTCGAACTAACGTGAGATTAGTAATAGTAATCGAGGTGACGTGGCATCATTAGCACAGGTTACTGTAGCTTGATTATCCGGGCGTCACAATTCTCCTCCACTATAAGAAATCTCGTCCCGAGATTTAAGAGGTAGAGAAGGGGGGGAAGGTCTAGTTACGAAATTCTAACGGATCTTCTCGGTGTTGGTTGCTTTTCTCGAAGAGGTCAATCCAATACGTTGATGCCTTCATTCCTCTGCTCCAGGTCATCATGATGAAGTCGTCCTCCTTTCTTCTGGAACTCAATCGTACTTACGAATGTATAAAGGGGGTATTCCGGGAGAACGGACCTCTTCAAGGTTGACTATCTGGTCGATAACATCGGGGAAGGTGGCGGAAAGTAACTCTCGAATTGAAGCTTAAGAAAATATCAAGAGCAAAGCAAGGAGGTATCATGGGAAGTTTGAGCGGGCATGCAATCGTTCGATGCGTGAAACAGGGCATGAAATGGGTTCAGAGCAACGGGAATAAGTATTGTGTCTGATACCAGAATTGATGATCTCTAGAAAGGTGGCTCATGAATTACGTATGAGGCCACACGCGAGGAATAACTTTGGAAACAGGGGGAGTACCGGAGAGTCAAGTTTCGATCCTGTGGAACTATGGGTTACGGGCCCACCATGTGGATTAAAAGTAGGAAGGGCGGTGACGTCTTGCACGATCATGTAAGCAAGGCATGTCAGAGGATAGCTTGTCAGTTATGTCGGCAACAACATCGGTACCAAGGGTGAGGGACGGAGAGAACCATCTTCCTGCTCGTTGAACGAGGCGGACCAATAGGCAAAGTTCTCTCCATCGGTGGCTACCGGAATGCTATTGACAAATGCAACAGGGTCTACCTGACACGGTTGTACACCAAGGTGTTTACATAAGCAGAAGAACATTTCGGCTTAGATCATATGGATCACAAGGAAGGTTAAACAAAACAATGGAGAGGAAAAGGTGATCATCAGATTAAATAGTACAATGGAAAGGAAAATGTGTTTAAACACATTATTCAGGGGTATATCCTTCCCAAGGAGAAACAGAGCATGATATCCATGATAGGATATAATGTGGAAAACTCATTAGGAAAGGGGGAAGAAATCTCATGACATTACCCATACAACGGTGTTTGGATAATTTGATAAAGAAAATTAAGCATTGTGCTTCAAATGTTCTTATTGAAATTCGGAGTACCACATACATGCTTCGAGATAGCATTGACATGTTCTTCAAGCAAAGGTCGGACTTTGGATACTCAAGGGGTTCATCAGGAACAACTTATAGTATAAGTCTTACAATTTCCTCACGAAAGAATGGGTAACATTGCTAAAGAGGATACTATAACAATAGGTCCTCCGGTCAAGTGTGCTAGGCATGACATCACCTTACCGGGTCATATAAAGACCAATGTTATAACTCTTGAAAATGTGCTCCAACCATCATATCTGACCGAGATTCAGATCTGATCGGTGTTAGCAAACCTCAGACTGAGGATGCCTAAGAAGAAAAGGTGCAAGACAAATTGACGAGACGACATTGTAAGATTCTCGGGAAATGTACAATGGAAGCGAGTTCCGAATCAAGAGTTCGTCATTAACCCAAGGAGAGGGTGAGGAGCTGGCTGATGGACTCAGCGACAATTCATCAAGAATCCCAACAAGTTGGATTTCCACAATTATGTGTACAAGGAGATAACATTTGTTGGATCAAATGATATAATGAGGTATGCTCGAGGAAAACATACACGATTAAATATTGAACGAAAATGCACCTGGAAATATGGATCAAGTAGGACAATCAAAGTTAGAAAGGTGATTCGATAACGAAACTATCAGCCATTCGCTTCAAAACAATAGTGTTGCTAGAGATATTAAATTCTCACAACAGAGTTCACTCAACACGGGGGCCAAGAAAAGAATGGTGATGGCGAGAAGCATCGCTGCAACAAGAATTTCTTAAGAGGTGGTGAAATTCTCACGACATTCCTGACACAAATGATGGTAACACTCCGCGGTAGAACATAACATAAGTTGGATAGCAAGGAACTCATGGTACAACACAAAACAAGAACAAGTTTTGTGTTGGAGGGAATGCAATAATGTTGTCGATGATAACCCAAATCATCGAGGGAAAAGTGTTGGAAATATGCCCTAGAGGCAATAATAAATTGGTTATTATTATATTTCCTTGTTCATGATAATCGTTTAGTATCCATGCTAAAATTGTATTGATAGGAAACTCAGATACATGTGTGGATACATAGACAACACCATGTCCCTAGTAAGCCTCTAGTTGACTAGCTCGTTGATCAATAGATGGTTACGGTTTCCTGACCATGGACATTGGATGTCGTTGATAACGGGATCACATCATTAGGAGACTGATGTGAGGGACAAGACCCAATCCTAAGCCTAGCACAAGATCGTGTAGTTCGTTTGCTCAGAGCTTTTCTAATGTCAAGTATCATTTCCTTAGACCATGAGATTGTGCAACTCCCGGATACCGTAGGAATGCTTTGGGTGTACCAAACGTCACAACGTAACTGGGTGGCTATAAAGGTGCACTACAGGTATCTCCGAAAGTGTCTGTTGGGTTGGCACGAATCGAGACTGGGATTTGTCACTCCGTGTAAACGGAGAGGTATCTCTGGGCCCACTCGGTAGGACATCATCATAATGTGCACAATGTGACCAAGGAGTTGATCACGGGATGATGTGAGTTACGGAACGAGTAAAGAGACTTGCCGGTAACGAGATTGAACAAGGTATGGGATACCGACGATCGAATCTCGGGCAAGTACTATACCGGTAGACAAAGGGAATTGTATACGGGATTGATTGAATCCTCGACATCGTGGTTCATCCGATGAGATCATCGAGGAGCATGTGGGAGCCAACATGGGTATCCAGATCCCGCTATTGGTTATTGACCGGAGAGTCGTCTCGGTCATGTCTGCATGTCTCCCGAACCCGTAGGGTCTACACACTTAAGGTTCGGTGACGCTAGGGTTATAGAGATATTAGTATGCGGTAACCCGAAAGTTGTTCGGAGTCCCGGATGAGATCCCGGACGTCACGAGGAGTTCCGGAATGGTCCGGAGGTAAAGATTTATATATGGGAAGTCTTATTTTGGTCGCCGGAAAAGTTTCGCACTTTATCGGTATTGTACCGGGAGTGCCGAAAGGGGTCCGGGGGTCCACCAAGGGGGTCCACCAGCCCCGGGGGGCCACATGGGCTGTGGGGGGTGCGCCTTGGCCTATATGGGCCAAGGGCACCAGCCCCAAGAGGCCCATGCGCCAAGAGATAAGAAAAAAAGGGAGAGTCCTAAAGGGGGAAGGCACCTCCGAGGTGCCTTGGGGGGGAAGGACTCCTCCCTGGCCGCACCCTTCCTTGGAGGAAGGGCCAAGGCTGCGCCCCCCTCTCCCTTGGCCCTATATATAGTGGGGGGAGGGAGGGCAGCAGCAACCTAAGCCCTGGCGCCTCCCTCTCCCTCCCGTGACACCTCTTCCTCCCCGCTTGCGCTTGGCGAAGCCCTGCCGGGATCCCGCTACTTCCACCACCACGCCGTCGTGCTGCTGGATCTCCATCAACCTCTCCTCCCCCCTTGCTGGATCAAGAAGGAGGAGACGTCCCTGCTCCGTACGTGTGTTGAACGCGGAGGTGCCGTCCGTTCGGCGCTAGGATCATCGGTGATTTGGATCACGACGAGTACGACTCCATCAACCCCGTTCTCTTGAACGCTTCCGCGCGCGATCTACAAGGGTATGTAGATCCACTCCTCCCTCGTTGCTAGATGACTCCATAGATTGATCTTGGTGATGCGTAGAAAATTTTGAATTTCTGCTACGTTCCCCAACAGTGGTATCAGAGCTAGGTCTATGCGTAGTTTCTATGCACGAGTAGAACACAAAGTAGTTGTGGGCGTTGATGTTGTCAATTTACTTGCCGATACTAGTCTTATCTTGATTCGGCGGCATCGTGGGATGAAGCGGCCCAGACCGACCTTACACGTACACTTACGTGAGACAGGTTCCACCGACTGACATGCACTAGTTGCATAAGGTGGCTAGCGGGTGTCTGTCTCTCCCACTTTAGTCGGATCGGATTCGATGAAAAGGGTCCTTATGAAGGGTAAATAGAAATTGGCATATCACGTTGTGGCTTTTGCGTAGGTAAGAAACGTTCTTGCTAGAAACCTATACAAGCCACGTAAAAACTTGCAACAACAATTAGAGGACGTCTAACTTGTTTTTGCAGCATGTGCTATGTGATGTGATATGGCCAGAAGATGTGATGAATGATATATGTGATGTATGAGATTGATCATATTCTTGTAATAGGAATCACGACTTGCATGTCGATGAGTATGACAACCGGCAGGAGCCATAGGAGTTGTCTTTATTTTTTGTATGACCTGCGTGTCATTGAATAACGCCATGTAAATTACTTTACTTTATTGCTAAGCGCGTTAGCCATAGAAGTAGAAGTAATCGTTGGCGTGACAACTTCATGAAGACACAATGATGGAGATCATGGTGTCATGCCGGTGACAAAGATGATCACGGTGCCCCGAAGATGGAGATCAAAGGAGCAAAATGATATTGGCCATATCATGTCACTATTTGATTGTATGTGATGTTTATCATGTTATGCATCTTATTTGCTTAGAACGACGGTAGTAAGTAAGATGATCCCTCACTAAAATTTCAAGAGACGTGTTCCCCCTAACTGTGCACCGTTGCGAAGGTTCGTTGTTTCGAAGCACCACGTGATGATCGGATGTGATAGATTCTAACGTTCGAATATGACGGGTGTTGACGAGCCTAGCATGTACAGACATGGCCTCGGAACACATGCGAAACACTTAGGTTGACTTGACGAGCCTAGCATGTACAGACATGGCCTCGGAACACAAGAGACCGAAAGGTCGAGCATGAGTCGTATAGAAGATACGATCAACATGGAGATGTTCACCGATGATGACTAGTCCGTCTCACGTGATGATCGGACACGGCCTAGTTTGACTCGGATCATGTATCACTTAGATGACTAGAGGGATGTCTATCTGAGTGGGAGTTCATTAAATAATCAGATGAACTTCATTATCATGAACATAGTCAAAAAGTCTTTGCAAATTATGTCATAGCTTGCGCTTTAGCTCTACTGTTTAAGATATGTTCCTAGAGAAAATTTAGTTGAAAGTTGGTAGTAGCAATTATGCGGACTGGGTCCGTAAACTGAGGAGTGTCCTCATTGCTGCACAGAAGGCTTATGTCCTTAATGCATCGCTCAGTGTGCTGAACCTCAGCGTCGTCTGTAGATGTTGCGGAACATCTGACATACACGTTTTGATAACTACGTGATAGTTCAATGCGTAATGCTAACGGTTTAGAATTGTGGCACAAGAGACGTTTTTGGAACGTCGCAGAACATATGAGATGTTCTATAGACTGAAATTGGGATTTCAGACTAGTGCCCACGTCAAGAGGTATGAGACCTCTGACAAGTTTCTTAAGCCTGCAGACTAAGGGAGAAAAGCTCAATCGTTGAGCATGTGCTCAGATTGTCTAAGTGCCAAAATCGCTTGAATCGAGTGGGAGTTTATCTTCCAGATGAGATAGTGATGGTTCTCCATAATCACTGCCACCAAGCTATCAGAGCTTCGTGATGAACTATAACATATCAGGGATAGTTATGATGATCCTTGAGCTATTCGCGATGTTTGACACTGCGAGAGTAGAAATCAAGAAGGAGCATCAATTGTTGATGGTTAGTAAAACCACTAGTTTAAGAAGGGCAAGGGCAAAAGGGATACTTCATGAAACAGCAAGTCGTTTGCTGCTGTAGTGAAGAATCCCAAGGTTGAACCCAAACCCGAGACTAAGTGCTTCTGTAATGAGGGGAACGGTCACTGAAGCAGAACTACCCTAGATACTTGATAGATGAGAAGGCAGGCAAGGTCGACAGAAGTATATTGGATATACATTATATGAATGTGTACTTTACTAGTACTTCTAGCAGCACCAGGGTATTAGATACCGGTTCGGTTGCTAAGTGTTAGTAACTCGAAATAAAAGCTGCGGAATAAACGGAGACTAGCTAAAGGTGAGATGACGATATGTGTTGGAAGTGTTTCCAAGGTTGATGTGATCAAGCATCGCATGCTCCCTCTACCATCAAGATTTGGTGTTTGCGTTGAGCATGATTGGATTATGTTTATCGCAATACGGTTATTCATTTAAGGAGAATAATGGTTACTCTGTTTATTTGAATAATACCTTCAATGGTCTTGCACCTAAAGTGAATCTCAATCGCAGTGATACACATGTTCGTGCCAAAAGATATAAAATAGTAATGATAGTACCACATACTTGTGGCACTGCCATTTGAGTCATATTGGTATAGAACGCATGAAGAAGCTCCATGTAGATGGATCTGCACTCAGTCGTTTTTGAAAAGATTGAGACATGCGAACCATGTCTATTGGTATATATGCATGAAGAAACTCCATGCAGATGGATCGTTTGGACTCACTTGATTTTGAATCACTTAAGACATGCAAATCATACCACATGGGCAAGATGACTGAAAGGCCTCGTTTTCAGTGAGATGGAACAAGAGAGCAACTTGTTGGAAGTAATACATTTTGATGTATGCAGTCCAATGAGTGCTGAGGCATGCAGTGGATATCGTTTTGTTCTTACTTCACAGATGATTTGAGTAGATGCTGAGTGTATTTACTTGATGAAACACAAGTCTGAATTATTGAAAGGTTCAAGTAATTTCAGAGTGAAGTTGAAGATCGTCGTGACAAGAGGATAAAATGTCTGTGATATGATCATAGAGATGAGCATCTGAGTTACGAGTTTGGCACACAATTGAGACATTGTGGAAAGTGTTTCACAATTAATACCGCCTGGAACACCACAGTGTGATGGTGTGTCCGAACATCATAACTACACCCTATTGGATATGGTGCATGCCATGATGTCTCTTATCGAATTACCACTATCGTTTATGGGTTAGGCATTAGAGACAACCGCATTCACTTTAAAAGGGGCACCACGCAATTCCGTTGAGACGACACCGTTTAGAGAAACCTAAGTTGTCGTTACTTAAAAGTTTGGGTTGCGATGCTTATGTGAAAAAGTTTCAGGCTGATGAGCTTGAACCTAAAGCGGATAAATGCATCTTCATAGAAAACCCAAAATAGTTGGGTATACCTCCTATTTCAAGACCTGGAAGCAAAAGTAATTGCTTCTAGAAACGAGTCCTTTCTTGAGGAAAAGTTTCTCTCGAAAGAATTGAGTGGGAGGATGGTGGAGACTTGATAAGGTTATTGAACCGTCACTTCAACTAGTGTGTAGCAGGGCACAGGAAGTTGTTCCTGTGGCACCTACACCAATTGAAGTGGAAGCTTATGATAGTGATCATGAAACTTCGGATCAAGTCACTACGAAACCTCGTAGGACGACGAGGATGCGTAATACTTTAGAGTAGTACGTGATCCTGTCTTGGAAGTCATGTTGTCGGACAACGATGAACCTATGAGCTATGGAGAAGCGATGGTGGGCCCATATTCCGACAAATGGTTAGAAGCCATGAAATCCGAGATAAATGGATCTTTAAGAAGAAGACGGACATGGACGGTAATGTTACCGTCTATGAAGCTCGACTTGTGGAAAAGAGTATTTTCACAAGTTCAAGGAGTTGACTACGATGAGATTTTCTCATCCGTAGCGATGCTTAAGTCCGTCGGAATCATGTTAGCATTAGCTGCATTTATGAAATCTGGCAGATGGATGTCAAAACAAGTTTCCTTACCAGTTTTCGTAAGGAAAGGTTGTATGTGATACAATCAGAAAGGTTTTTGTCAATCCTGAAAGATGCTAACAAGTATACAAAGCTCCAGCAATCCTTCTAAGGACTGGAGTAAGCATCTCGGAGTTGGAATGTATGCTTTGATGAGATGATCAAAGATTTTGGGTTTATACAAAGTTTGTTAGAAACTTGTATTTACAATAAAGTGAGTGGGAGCGCTACAACATTTCTGATAAGTATATGTGAATGACATATTGTTGATCCGAAATGATGTAAAATTTCTGGAAAGCATAAAGGATTGTTTGAAAGGAGTTTTTCAAGGGAAGACCTGGATAAAGTTGCTTACATATTGGGCATCCAGATGTATAGAGATAGATCAAGACGCCTGATGATACTTTCAAAGAACGCACACCTTGACATGATTTTGAAAGAGTTCAAAATAGATCAGCAAAGAAGGAGTTCTTGGCTGTGTTACAAGGTGTGAGTATTGAGTAAGACTCAAGACCTGACCACAGCAGAAGAGAGAGAAAGGACGAAGGTCGTCCCCTATGCTTTAGACATAGGCTCTACAGTATGCTATGCTGTGTACTGCACATGAAGTGTGCCTTGCCATGAGTTGGTCAAGGGGTACAATAGTGATCCGGGAATGGATCACATGACAGCGGTCAAACTTATCCTTAGTATCTAGTGGACTAAGGAATTTTCTCGATTATGGAGGTGAAAAGGAGTTCGTCGTAAAGGGTTACGTCGATGCGAACTTTGACACTAATCCGGATGACTCTAAGTAGTAAACCGGATTCGTATAGTAGAGCAATTATTTATGGCTCCAAATAGCGCGTGGTAGCATCCACAAGATGACATAGATATTCGTAAAGCACACACGGATCTGAAAGGTTCAGACCCGTTGACTAATAACCTCTCTCACAAGCATAACATGATCAAACCAGAACTCATTGAGTGTTAATCACATAGTGACGTGAACTAGATTGTTGACTCTAGTAAACTCTTTGGATGTTGGTCACATGGTGATGTGACCTGTGACTGTTAATCACATGGTGATGTGAACTAGATTATTGACTCTAGTGCAAGTGGGAGACTGTTGGAAATATGCCCTAGAGGCAATAATAAATTGGTTATTATTATATTTCCTTGTTCATGATAATCGTTTATTATCCATGCTAAAATTGTATTGATAGGAAACTCAGATACATGTGTGGATACATAGACAACACCATGTCCCTAGTAAGCCTCTAGTTGACTAGCTCGTTGATCAATAGATGGTTACGGTTTCCTGACCATGGACATTGGATGTCGTTGATAACGGGATCACATCATTAGGAGACTGATGTGAGGGACAAGACCCAATCCTAAGCCTAGCACAAGATCATGTAGTTCGTTTGCTCAGAGCTTTTCTAATGTCAAGTATCATTTCCTTAGACCATGAGATTGTGCAACTCCCGGATACCGTAGGAATGCTTTGGGTGTACCAAACGTCACAACGTAACTGGGTGGCTATAAAGGTGCACTACAGGTATCTCCGAAAGTGTCTGTTGGGTTGGCACGAATCGAGACTGGGATTTGTCACTCCGTGTAAACGGAGAGGTATCTCTGGGCCCACTCGGTAGGACATCATCATAATGTGCACAATGTGACCAAGGAGTTGATCACGGGATGATGTGAGTTACGGAACGAGTAAAGAGACTTGCCGGTAACGAGATTGAACAAGGTATGGGATACCGACGATCGAATCTCGGGCAAGTACTATACCGGTAGACAAAGGGAATTGTATACGGGATTGATTGAATCCTCGACATCGTGGTTCATCCGATGAGATCATCGAGGAGCATGTGGGAGCCAACATGGGTATCCAGATCCCGCTGTTGGTTATTGACCGGAGAGTCGTCTCGGTCATGTCTGCATGTCTCCCGAACCCGTAGGGTCTACACACTTAAGGTTCGGTGACGCTAGGGTTATAGAGATATTAGTATGCGGTAACCCGAAAGTTGTTCGGAGTCCCGGATGAGATCCCGGATGTCACGAGGAGTTCCGGAATGGTCCGGAGGTAAAGATTTATATATGGGAAGTCTTATTTTGGTCGCCGGAAAAGTTTCGCACTTTATCGGTATTGTACCGGGAGTGCCGAAAGGGGTCCGGGGGTCCACCAAGGGGGTCCACCAGCCCCGGGGGGCCACATGGGCTGTGGGGGTGCGCCTTGGCCTATATGGGCTAAGGGCACCAGCCCCAAGAGGCCCATGCGCCAACAGATAAGAAAAAAAGGGAGAGTCCTAAAGGGGGAAGGCACCTCCGAGGTGCCTTGGGGGGGAAGGACTCCTCCCTGGCCGCACCCTTCCTTGGAGGAAGGGCCAAGGCTGCGCCCCCTCTCCCTTGGCCCTATATATAGTGGGGGGAGGGAGGGCAGCAGCAACTAAGCCCTGGCGCCTCCCTCTCCCTCCCGTGACACCTCTTCCTCCCCGCTTGCGCTTGGCGAAGCCCTGCCGGGATCCCGCTACTTCCACCACCACGCCGTCATGCTGCTGGATCTCCATCAACCTCTCCTCCCCCTTGCTGGATGAAGAAGGAGGAGACGTCCCTGCTCCGTACGTGTGTTGAATGCGGAGGTGCCGTCCGTTCGGCGCTAGGATCATTGGTGATTTGGATCACGACGAGTACGACTCCATCAACCCCGTTCTCTTGAACGCTTCCGCGCGCGATCTACAAGGGTATGTAGATCCACTCCTCCCTCGTTGCTAGATGACTCCATAGATTGATCTTGGTGATGCGTAGAAAATTTTGAATTTCTGCTACGTTCCCCAACAAAAAGGATGGTATTTCCCATCAAGAATTCGATAGATATCTTGGAAGACCTCAATATGCTGATGATGATGATGATGACACATTTGTCGAGAGGTTTGAAGAAGATGTAACCGATCGGCGATGACATCAAGTTAACGGAATGATGAAGCGAAAAGTTATCGAAACCATGGGTATGACACAAACTCGAAATCAAGCTTGTTGTTCAAGGAGAAATGATATGACGAGGAAGATCGACGTAAGATTAGCTCACCGTCGAAACTTTTGCTCCGGGAAGGACCCAGTAGCATAGTTAAAATTTAGCACGATAATGATATAGCCGATCAGGCTAGGAATTGCTTGAAGGATTATTAAACTCGTAAGCCACAAAAATTACTTAAGAGTTATTGAATCGGAGTGCGGAATCGATTCACTTATCGGTGTTCTCGAGTGACTAATAACTCAGAACCTGGGGGAAATCTGAAATCGGTGAGAAGCAATACTAGATGAGGACTCACAGGAAGCAACATAGTTCTCGAGATACCAGAGGGTAATTGTTGAGGATATAGACCTTAGAGTCACCCGCCAGGAGGGGCCGGGTTACTCATAATGGTCATTGCCAGAAGCCCGGCGCCAAGCTTGAAGACGGTGGGCTAGAGATGGGCTAAGACCCGGATACGGCTTAAGGCCCGTAGTTGCAATCATTATCATGGTAGAACTTGTAGTGTAAGGCAAGAATAGTTGAGAGTCCGAGCCGGACACTCTTATGAGCCGGCCGGGACTCTGAGAGTTGCAGGGCGTTAGCCTCCCTATATAAAGGGACGACCCGGCAGCGGTTTAGGAACAAGAAAGATCTCGTCGAGAGCCAGGCATAACAGTTAAGCTCCCTGGTCATCGAAACCCTAATCAATACCACCTCAAACTAGACGTAGGCTTTTACCTTCACCGTAAGGGGCCGAACCAGTATAAACCCTCGTGTTCCTTGTCCCACTTAACCCCTTCAAGCTTCCTAGTTGCGATGGCTCCACGACTAAGTCCTAGCTCGAGGACATCCGCCGTGACAATTCCACGACAGTTGGCGCCCACCGTGGGGCCAGCGCACGGTGGATTTGAGTTCTTGAAGGGCAGCTTCGAAGGGCTCAAGGGATACGCTGTGGGCCGGATGACCAAGAGTCGTCGCGGCAAGCTCTACATCGACGATGCAAAATGGGGCCCCAACGCCGGCTCAATTGAGTACGGGTCCCCTTCGGCGGAATTCATGTTTTCATCGGCAAGATTGGTGAGCCGGGCCCTGAGCCGGATCTCTGCGCCGATCTCATCGAGACGGCTCAGCGTGCACGACCCGCCCGGGCCCGGCCTGTTGTAAGGCATGCTTTTGTGGGATGCGTCCATGGAGGGTTCTCTGATCGATCTGGGTCTTGTGATGAGACGGCCGCCGGCTCTGATGGCGAGTCATCCACCGATGAGTCAAACTCGTTGTATCAACTTCAAGATGGCCGGCTCATGGGTTGTTCCGACGGTGACAGTATTCCGGACCCGTTTGAGCCGCCGAGTCAGGTTGGGGTCTTTATGGCCGGTGCACAGCCTGTTCAGAACCCTGCTGCTGGAGCGGGAAACCCGGTGCCCTCACCGGCTCAGGTGCTAATGGATCTCACAGACAAGATGACGGCCCTGTTAACCGCCATGGTTGACCCGGCGGATCAAGCTCAGTATGATGCGGAGGTAACACAGTTAAAATTGGATCTAGTGAAAGCTAAGGAGGATCTTACAGCGGAAGGGATCAGGATGGCTGCAGAGAGGGCGGCTCTCGATGCCCAAACTCAGTTGATCCAGGCGCAGTCCTTCCAACTCACGATGGATCAGAATGCATCCAATGAGGTCATGAGAAGGAGGCATCAAAAGACCCAATCTCGACTCCCTCCGGTTTATGATCCACGCAACCTCTTCAACACGCCAGGTGCAGGGTCTAGTAACCCGCCAGGGGTCGTAGTGCCCGGGTCTGGGACCCCTATTCAGCCCAAGTGATGGGGCTTCCCCAGGTGCCCCCTGCCCCGCCTCAATACGTGCCAATACCCCCGGGTCATTATAATAACCCGCTGGAGAACATGGTCGCCGCGGCAGCACGGCTGGTGGCTCTCCCAGTCGATGGCGACTCTCCGACGGCTATTGAAACCCGCCGGGTCAGGGAACTCCTTCAGACAGCACTGGCACAGCAAGAGGCGTACTCCTACAGCCGGGATAGGATCCACTCGACCCCTCGTCCAGGCCGGAGCCCGAGTTACAGCCGGCACATGGTCTCAGCGACCGGCTCAAGTAACGTCCGACGCCATGACCCGCCCCCTGGCCATGGCCCGGCTCATAACGGAGCCTTTCACGCAGCAGACCAGGACAGAGCGCGGCAAGAGGCGGAGCAGGTGCCTCAGTTGACGGCCTACCAGACTCCCCCGGCTTATCCGACGACGTTCGTCGATGTGGGTATCCCTACCAGGACTGGGGGTGTCCCTTGCTTAGTACCAGCTATCCGCAATGAACGTTTACCCAAGGACTTCAAAGGCCATAGGAAGGTGCCCAATTACACGGCTGACTTACAACCCGCAGCCTGGATCGAGAGTTATGAAATGGCCATGGAACTACTGGAGGTTAGTGAGGCGGCAATGGCCAAGTACTTCACCATGATGTTGGATGGGACTGCCCGCACTTGGTTGAAAGGGCTACCACCGAACTCCATCGGGTCTTGGGCTGAGCTGAAAGCCCGGTTCATCCAAAACTTTAAGGATACCTGCAGGCAGTCTATGTCAATTATGGATTTGACTAACTGTAAGCAGCAGGAGGGTGAGTCCACCACGCATTGGGTTCGCCGGGTCAAGGAGATCATACATTCGTCAGATAAGATGGATGCCGGCTCTGCAGTCTTAATGTTGGAACAGAATTGTCGTTTCGTGCCCCTAAAGATGAAACTCGGGCGGCTTAACCGCGACTGCATTGATATGGGTACACTAATGGCGGCTCTTGTCAAGTACGCCAATTCTGATGGTACCAAGGATCCCCCTTCAGATGATGAAAGGGCAGGGAAGGGAAAGAAGAATGGAAATGGCAAGGGTCCTCAGCATAACCCGGGGAACCAAGGAGGAGGCAAGCGCAAGGCCGATGGTAGCCTAGAGTTTGTAGCCAACGCCAGCTCACAAGGTAATAACCAGCGACGCAAGGGGAGGCCCCCTCCCCGAGGCGGCGGGTCAGGCCCGACGCTGGAGCAACTGTTGAATGAGCCTTGTCCAAGGCATGGCTCTACAGAGAAGCCAGCAACTCATCTATGGAAGGATTGTGCAATCATGAAGGCCTTTAAGAATTACAATGGCCTGGGCGGCGGCTCAGGCGCCGGCGGCTTTCATGGCCCGGGCGGCGGCTCAAATTCTGGTCCTCCGAACGGTCAAGGGGGCTTTAATCAACAGTCTGGTCAGGGTCATCAACAGCAGCAGGGGGGTTATCAGACCAATCCAAAGTAGCTTAGCGGTGGACAATATCATGTGTTTACCACCAGTCTGTGTAAGCGAGATTAGAAGCTTCATAAGAGGGCTGTGAATGCTGTTGAGCCGGCGGTTCCACGCTACTTGCGGTGGTCTGAGCAGCCTATAGTGTGGAGTAGGGCGGATCACCCTCCACGGGTTGATAATCCGGGTCACTTGGCCCTAGTGGTGGCTCCTCAGGTGGGAGGATATAAGTTCACTAAGGTGCTCATGGATGGAGGCAGCAACATCAACATCCTCTATTATGAGACTTTCCGTCGTATGGGGTTGATTGATAAAAACCTCAGCCAGTCCAACACTATTTTCCACGGTGTGGTACCTGGTAAGTCGGCTTATCCAGTCAGCAAGATTGAATTGGAAGTGGCCTTTGGAGATGAGAACAACTATAGGGTGGAGAAATTGACCTTTGAGGTGGTCAAGATAAGAAGCCCATACCATGCTATATTTGGACGGCCGGCTTACGCCAAGTTCATGGCACGGCCGTGTTATGTGTACTTACAGCTCAAGATGCCGGGTCACAATGGGACCATTACGGTTCACGGCAGCCGGAAAGTGGCCCTGGAGTGTGAGGAAGGCGGTGCAGCTTATGCAGAATCTGTTTGTGCAACAGAGAAATTGAAGTTTTACAAAGATAATGTTGACCGAACAGATATGACCTCTCTGAAAAAGCCAACTACGGAGAATGAGCCGGCGATGAAATTTAAGTCGGCTGATGAAACTAAGCTTGTCAATTTTGTTCCAGGAGATTCATCTCAACAGTTTAGTATCAGTGCCAATCTGGATCCGAAATAGGAAAGCGCGCTCATCGAGTTCATCCGTGAGAATAGGGACATCTTCGCATGGAAACCTTCAGACATGCCAGGTGTACCTAGAGAACTCGCTGAGCACACTCTCAATGTTGATCCGAAATTTAAGCCGGTCAGGCAGTTCCTTCGGCGGTTTAATGAAGAGAGGCGGAAAGCTATTGGTGAAGAGGTGGCCCGGCTCTTGGCGGCCGGGTTTATTGTTGAAGTCTTTCACCCGGAATGGTTAGCTAACCCGGTGCTCGTACTCAAGAAGAACGGCACTTGGCGGATGTGTGTGGACTACACGGACTTAAACAAGGCGTGTCCGGCTGATCCTTTTGCCCTTCCCCGTATTGATCAAATTATTGATGCTACGGCGGGTTGTGCGCGCTTAAGTTTCTTGGACGCTTATTCTGGATATCATCAGATTAAAATGGCAGTTAAGGACTAGGAGAAGACGACGTTCATCACTCCCTTTGGAGCCTTCTACTATGTGTCTATGCCTTTTGGACTCAAGTGTGCACAGGCGACTTATTAGCGTTGTGTACAGAACTGTCTTCATAACCAGATTGGGCGCAATGTTCATGCTTATGTGGACGATATTGTGGTTAAATCCATAAAGGAGGAAACCCTGATAGATGATTTAAGGGAGACCTTTGATAACCTTCGGGTCTACAAGATGGTGCTTAACCCGGCCAAGTGTGTTTTTGGTGTTCCTGCAGGCAAACTCTTGGGTTTTTTGGTTTCTGACAGAGGCATTGAAGCTAACCCGGAGAAGATCAAGGCCATCACCTCCCTGGCTAAACCGGCGTGTATAAATGATGTTCAGCGCTTGGCGGGTCGCATCGCTGCTTTAAGCCGGTTCATAAGCCGTTCGGGTGAGAAGGCCATGCCATTATATCAGTTGATGAAGAAAACTGATAACTTTGTCTGGAATGATGCAGCTAATACTGCCTTTGAGGAGTTGAAGAAGCAGCTGGCAGAGCCTCCAGTCCTTGCTGCTCCGGTTGATAAGGAGCCCTTATTATTATATGTGGCGGCGAACACACGGGCTGTCAGTGTGGCCATGGTGGTGGAGCGCAAGGAAGAGGGTAAGGAGTATCCAGTTCAGCGGCCGGTTTATTATGTCAGCGAAGTGCTCATCGAGTCCAAACAGCGGTACCCGCATTGGCAGAAGCTTGTTTACGGTGTGTTCATGGCGAGCCGGAAACTTAAGCATTATTTCCAGGGTCATCCCATCACTGTGGTCAGTTCTGCCCCTCTTGGTGACATCATTCAAAACAGAGAGGCCACAGGGAGAGTGGCTAAGTGGGCTATAGAGCTGGGACCTCACGGTCTCAAATATGTGCCACGCACTGCTGTTAAATCTCAGGCCTTGGTGGATTTCATCAATGATTGGACAGAGTCACAAGTGCCCGAGCAAAAGCCGGATAACACATATTGGACTATTCACTTCGATGGGTCCAGGCAGTTGGAGGGCTCGGGGGCTGGAGTTGTATTAGCTTCCCCTAAAGGTGACAAGTTCCATTATGTGTTACGGTTGATGTTTCCTTGCACTAAAAATGTGGCTGAGTACGAGGACTTGCTCCACGGTCTTCGGATGGCTAAGGAGATGAGCTTGAGCCGGGTAAGGTGTTTTGGTGACTCAGACTTGGTGGCTCAACAAGTATCAGGCAAGTGGGACTCTAAGGACCCTCTCATGGCGGCTTATCACCGCGAAGTTGATGCCATTGCTGGGCACTTTCAGGGTTACCAAGTAGAGCACATTGATCGCAGGAAGAATGAGGCGGCTGATGCTTTAAGCCGGCTAGGCTCTCAGCGAAAGCCGGTGCCACCTAATACTTTCCTGGATGTCCTGTATAATCCTTCTGTTAAGCTGCCTACAGAGGAAGACTTGGCTGTCCCTGACCCGGAGGCACGACTGGTGGCGGCTCTCCACATCATACCGGACTGGACAATGCCCTATTTGGCTTACATGACCCGGGGTGAGTTGCCTGAGGATGAAACTTTGGCCAGACAAATAACCCGGCGGGCTAAGTCAATGATTGTTATCAATGGCGAGTTGCATCATCGCAGTGTTACAGGAGCATTTCAGGGTTGTGTCTCCCCTGAGGAAGGTCAAGAGATCTTGCGTGAGATTCACGAAGGGGATTGTGGCCATCACGCCGGCTCAAAGTCTCTTGTGGCCAAGGCTTTTCACCATGGTTTTTATTGGCTGACGGCTCATGCTGATACAGAGGACTTGGTCAGTAAATGTGATGGTTGCCAGAGGTTCTCACGACGGGCTCATGTGCCAGCTCAGGAGCTGAGGATGATCCCAATTACTTGGCCCTTTGCGGTCTGGGGGCTTGATATGGTTGGGCCTTTCAAACGATCCAAAGATAAGAAGACTCACCTATTGGTGGCGGTTGACAAATTTACTAAGTGGGTGGAAGCTGAGCCAGTTAGCAAGTGCGATGCGGCCACGATGGTTCAATTTATGAAAAAGGTGATTTTCCACTTTGGCTTTCCACACAGCATTATAACTGACAATGGCACCGATCTATCCAAAGGCGCCATGGAAGAGTTTTGTCAACGAGAGCATATCCGACTTGATGTCTCCTCAGTTGCTCATCCTCAATCCAATGGTCAAGCTGAGAGAGCTAATCAGGAGATTCTGAAGGGTATCAAGCCCCGGCTTTTGGTCCCTTTGCAACGGACGCCGGGTTGTTGGGTGGAGGAGTTGCCCTCCGTGTTATGGAGCATCAACACTACTCCTAATAGGTCTACAGGCTTCACGCCTTTCTTCATGGTTTATGGGGCAGAGGCCGTCCTCCCCAGTGACATCCGTCATGACTCACCTCGAGTGGCGGCTTATGTTGAGGCGAACAATGAACAGGCGCGCCAAGATGCTCTTGACTTGTTGGACGAACAGCGTGATGTGGCCGCAGCTCGCTCCGCGATTTACCAACAAGACCTGCGCCGTTATCAGAGTCGCCGGGTTAAATCCCGGGTCTTCCAGGATCAAACTGATGCGCACAAGCTATCCCCGCCTTGGGAAGGGCCCTTTGTGGTCAGCAAGAACTTGCACAACGGGTCGTATTACCTCATTGACATTCGGGAGCATAAAGATTCACGTAAGTCGGAGGAAGAGACCCGTCGGCCGTGGAACATAGCTCAGCTTTGGCCTTACTACACTTGAGCCACCGGCTCTCATAATGTACATATTTCTCTCAGCCATGTATATATTATGATAAGCAATAAAGCAGGACCTTTGTCCTTTTTCTCCTCCAAATGTGCACGTGTTTGTTTTCTTTGCAAGATTAACATGATAACTTGAAGGAGGATCCGGCTTATGATCGTATTCGAATCTAGCCGCAGGTAATAAGGTCACTTGGGGGCTTCCTGTTCAAACATGGGTCGTATTCGAACCAAAGAGAACATAGCTGTCGATACCCATTTGATTGGCAAAGTGCCGAGCTGATTGGGGAGTTTTCCTTGATCATATTTGAATCATGGTTTCACCCCTTTGGGAACCGACGTGGATCGTATTCGAATCAGCGTCGTTAAACAATTCTTAAAATCACTTGGGGGCTTCCTGTTCAAACATGGGTCGTATTCGAACCAAAGAGAACATAGCTGTCGATACCCTCTTGATTGGCATCGCCACACCCACTGGGGGCTATATGATCGTATTCGAATCTTAGCATAACCCCTTTGGGCCGGGTCTCTGGTCGTATTCGAACCGGAAGCCCCTAAGTTCTTCTACTTTATAGTCAGTTTTTGTCTGATTATTTCAACGTGTGTACGGCCGGGTCTCACTTTGCCGGCTTTGGCTTACAGTATTAGCTGAACACAATGGGTGTTATTAAGATAGGTAAACTGGACTTGCGGTACCAACCTTATCACCCGGGTTATTTGAGCCGGAAGTATGCTTGCAAGCCGCTAAGTATGTTCTTACGGCTGTATTAAGGATATAATTGAAGACCAGTCCTTTTTGATTCATATTCCGGGTTATATATCTAAAACTTATGATTCTCAGGGCGGTAAGCCGCCTCGAGACTTGTGATTTGCCCTTCTATGCAGGATAGATAACGGCAACTATTTTGAGATTAAGGAAAACAAGGATTGATTATGACCCGGAGAAACATAAAGGAAACAACTTCACCAGACTTTAACATTCAAGGCGTGCACGATGGCACGGCAAAGATAAAGTGTTGGTCCTACTCTATTACAAAGACTCATTGAGTCCAAAAAGGAGAGGCATTGATTGACAAGCCGCCAGCTGAGTTACAACGCTTGCTGAGTTGAGGTCTCCGGCTCGTTCCTCTCTTGTCCTCCGGCTGATCCCAAGACCTGGAAAGTTGATGACTTCTAGTCGATGTCGCTGAGAGCTTCGAATTGGGCTTCCTCATCAATTAACCCGGCCGGGTCAATCTCCAGGGCGAAAGTGTGCTGACGAGCCGGCGGGATCAAGTTGAGGGCTTCATAGCGCGGAGTAGGGATCCTCTGATTTTCTGCGTCGTAGCCCGGCTGATACTCGGACAAATCTGTATCGTTGCCAATAAGAGTGGCCACCGGGCGTACGGCCTTCACGCAAGCTGCGAAGTCCTTCTGACCAAAGGCGGTGCCGTCTTCCTTCAGACTTGGATAGCCGAGGGCGATGTCCGTCGGGTCTAACTCTGGCAAGAACGCCTTGGCCCGGCTCAGCGCAGCGATCACTCCAGCTCTTGCAGAGGCCCGTCGCAGCTCTTGGATCCATTGAGGCAGAACGGCGAGCCGGCGAAGGACTTCCGCCAGGTGAGTCGGCACCTCGTTGGAGAGGGCCACCACAGCCAAGGCACGTTGTGACCCGGTGTAGAGTTGCTCCACCAGGGTATATATGGCCTTCAGCTTGGTCACCACACTCTGATTCAGGTTGGCACTTCTGGCACCTGTTTAAACAGAGTCAGATAAGCCGCCGACAAGGATGAAATTATGAGATATAAACATTCTAAACTTGATGAAAGCTGGTGAGACGACTTACCGAAGATTGCGGCCACCATCTGGGACACTTGGCGCTTTAGGCCGGAGAGCTCGGCGGTCTTCTCGGAGAGAGCCTTCTCCGCCTGTTCAGCCCGGTTCACCAATGCGGCCTTTTCTTCGGCCCACGCCTTCCGCTCAGCGTCGAACTCCGTCTTCAGCTTCTCTTGCGCGGCGATGCTGGACACAAACTTGGCGTTTGCCTTCCGGGTCTCCATCTCTTGCATCTTCAGCCGGTTCTTGAGATCAGCAAGGTCAGCCTCAAGCTTCTTGCCAGCAGCCTGTATAAATTTCCGGGTTATGGCATGAACAATTACTCTACAAATTTAAAGTCCCAAGCGTTTTCCAAGCAAAGACACTTGGCACTTGGGGGCTAATGCATATTGAACGTTTCTATCTACACATTGCCGGTTCAAATGGAGTAAGCCGGAACCTAAGTCTACAACATACTCAATCATAAGTCGTCGACTTGGGGGCTAGCATGGTACAGGTAACTAAGCAGTAAGTAAGAGGACAGAAGAATATTACCTCAGATTTCTGCTGGATCTGTGTCACCATAGCAATCTCTGCGTCCCGGCTCTTGTGCACTTGGCTGACGAAGCCGGAGACGATCTCTCCAATGTTCAAGTTGGAGTAGTCGGTGAGGTCCAGGTTAACCCGGCGCGGCTCTAGCAGCTCCCCTTTGGCGGAGCACTTGGCCAGCACGGTAGGTCTCCCCGGCTCAACAAACTCCGTCCGGGTGATTACCACGTCCGGGTCATCAGCTGGGGGAGCCGAGCTGGAGGCCTCCGGGTTAACAGCAGCTTCTGTAGTTGTCTTGGTGGTTGGGGCAGCGGCCTCAGGTGCAGAGGCAGCTGGCGGCTCTTCAGCGGCTGCCTCTGGCTCAGGCAAGTCCGGCTCATCGACCGGCTTGGACTTCTTCGCCCTCTTGGTGATCTTGGCCTGGGCACTGAAAGGACAAAAAGATTAAGCATAATAGGTAAGTGAAGACAAAAGTACAACATGAGATGGTTATCATTACCCGGGCACGGTCTTGAAAGCCGGCAGGCTTGACTGCATAGAGTCGCCGGAAGAGGGGGAAGTTTCCTGATAATTTGAGTCAGAAGAGTTGAGCGGTTGACGTATAACACCTGCCAAAGGATGAAAAGGGTACAATTTTGAGACCACCTCGGTCCGGCGTTTCCTCGATGCGTCAGGTAACCCGGAGGAGAGGTCGGTGCTTTTGTCGGTCCGGGTGTGCTGCCGGCTTTCATGAACCTGTCGCTTCAAAATAAATTGAGGGTCTTGATAAGCTAAAGGATGTGAAAAGCTTACTTTCCGGGTTACCCTTCGGACTTTCAGCCTTGGCAAGGGCTCCGAGTCGGAGGAAAGTGACATTACCTCTTCAACCACCGGGTTACTTGCGCCGGTGTCATCCTGTCAATGAACAAGTATTGATAAGGCGGACAGCAACAAACAACAAATACAGCAAGGACTTAAAGGCTCAGGGGTTACCTCTGACTCGGAGCTGTCGCTTAATTGCATCAGCTCTGAAGCAGTAGGCCTGCTTCCTTTCTTGCGAGGGGCGGCTTTCTTGGCGGCTTTCTTCGCCTTTCTGGCCTTCTTGGCCGCCTCATGGTCATATTTGACCCGCCAGAACTTATCATCAGCCTGAAAAATGCAATGAGGTTTTCTTAAAACGATTCAGATGAAGGATATGTACAGATAAGATGTTCAGATCAGCGGCTTACCGCTGGGGCTGGGTTGGTCTTGCAGAAGGGGGCTAACCCGGTCCTTCCGCAGTCCGCCAGGCTCTCGTTCAAAAGAGCCTTGGTCATATCTTCTGCAACGTCTTCAGGAAGATCGTTGCGGCTGTGTCTCTGAGGGTCATCCTTTCGGCCCGTGTACTCACACATTAAGCCGGGGCGGCGGCTCAATGGGATCACCCGCCACGAGATCCAGACCCAGACCAGATCGATTCCATTCAGACCATTGCCCAGGAGAGCCTTGATCTTGTTGATAGTGGGGAGCAGAGGTTGGCGCTCCGCTTGAGTCAGCTTGTCTGACAGTGGGTGAGTCGGCTCCAGACGCGAGGGGCAAAAGCCGGGTAACGGACTCTCATCAGCCGGCGACGTGTCTTGGCAGTAAAACCACGTCAGATTCCAGTCCTTGGGGTGGCTGGGCGGCTCTGCGTAAGGGAAAAGGCAGTCCCTCCGCCGCTGGATGGAGATGCCGCCTAGCTCCAGACTTGGCCCGTTGGCACACTCATTCTGACGGTTTAAATAGAAAAGCTCTCCGAAGAGCAGCAGACTGGGTTTTTCTCCAAGGTAAACCTCGCAGAACACTTGGAAGTTGCAGATATTGGACACTGAGTTGGGTCCTATGTCTTGAGGCCGCAGATCGAAGAAGTTCAGAACGTCTCTGAAAAACTTTGAGCCGGGCGGTGCGAAGCCCCGGCTCATATGATCCGCAAAAATCACTACCTCCCCGTTCTTTGGCTGTGGTCTCTCTTCTGACGGGTCAGGGGCACGGTAGGACATGACGTCCTTCTTGGGCAGATATCCAGACTTGACAAAATCTGCTAGGGTCTCATTGGTGACGTTGGACCTCATCCAGTTGCAAGTGATGGAGGCTTTAGGAGCTTTGGGAGGCATGGTGACTGTTGGAAGCCTATGATACAGGGAAAAATGTCCGGTTTAATAATGAGCCGGAGGAGACTTACAAGTTAAGGTTTAATATGGCGGCTTATGGAGGGGACTAATGATATATGTCTAAGTGCATCAGGTTATCTAAGCTGCTGGTGTGCCTGAGGGTAACTCAAATTGTCTACGGCCTTATCACAGATGAGCCGGAAAATTTTATGGCGCATGGTTTTCTTTAAGCCGGAGGGTTCTACGGCGCGTGGTTTCTTTAAACCGGAAATGTAAACCGCCGTGATTCAATGATTGCAGTTTTTTACTAAGTGTGGTAAAACAGGTTTCACACATTGCAGTAAATATTTTGGATCAAAATGGTCGGGCAAAAGAAAAGTTTCTAGACCTAGAAACAGACGCGAGGAAGTTCTTGAGCTCGAACAAGGCTCTTATGCAGTAAAAAGAGGGCTATTTGCATGTGAAATGGGTCTTAAACATCTACCGCAGTGATTCTATACAGAGCTAAGATCAAAAAAGGGCAGTAAAAACCAAATCTACCAAGGGTCGCAACGAGCTACGAAGAACAGAGGATGAACTACGGAACCCTAATGTGGATCTGCCCAATGGAGTATCGAGGACTTACTGGTGCTGAAGAGATGTGGAGATGGCCGCCATTTGTCTGGACCGAGTCAGGGTGATGCAGCGGCCAAGGTTGATGAAGACTGGGGGCGCGACGGCGGCGGTGGAGTTCGAGCTCGAGCAGAGGAACAGTGGCGCGAGGAGGAAGAAGCGTGGCTGAAGGCCCGTCGAGCCGGCCTATTTATAAGGGCGAGCTCATAAGTGGGCGCGAGAATCAAGGAGACCACGGCGTGGTTATCTCCCCACGAAACGCCTCGATTTTCGGGATGACAGTAAAGGTAAAGATCCGTTGCGGATCTGGCGGAGTAAAAAACGGGCTTAATGGAAGATGACATCACGACGGATTACCCGGAGTCCAGAGGATGACGTCACGCCGGGTTATGGCCTCCACACAATTGTAAGCTCGCGATTTTCTGTCGAAAGGATTGAAGATTGACATGAGCCGGCTCAAATCAATCTGGGGCCTAATGTTGAGGATATAGACCTTAGAGTCACCCGCCAGGAGGGGCCGGGTTACTCATAATGGTCATTGCCAGAAGCCCAGCGCCAAGCTTGAAGACGGTGGGCCAGAGATGGGCTAAGACCCGTATACGGCTTAAGGCCCGTAGTTGCAATCATTATCATGGTAGAACTTGTAGTGTAAGGCAAGAATAGTTGAGAGTCCGAGCCGGACACTCTTATGAGCCGGCCGGGACTCTGAGAGCTGCAGGGCGTCAGCCTCCCTATATAAAGGGACGACCCGACAGCGGTTTAGGAACAAGAAAGATCTCGTCGAGAGCCAGGCATAGTAGTTAAGCTCCCTGGTCATCGAAACCCTAATCAATACCACCTCAAACTGGACGTAGGCTTTTACCTTCACCGTAAGGGGCCGAACCAGTATAAACCCTCGTGTTCCTTGTCCCACTTAACCCCTTCAAGCTTCCTAGTTGCGATGGCTCCACGACTAAGTCCTAGCTCGAGGACATCTGCCGTGACAATTCCACGACAGTAATACTTGAGGAAGATAAAAAAATTAGAGGTTGCGGAGATGTATCAATCAATAGAAGGCAAGTGCTTTAACTTGTCTGAGAAATGGAATCAAGGAGAAAATGTGGTCGGAACCATGATTGCAAAGGATCAATACACATATACCAGACGATATCATATCAAGGAAATAGTTATTATTACAAGAAGCTTCTGTGATAGGATCTACATCGTGTCCATGGGCATGAACACAAAGTTCAAGGTCGACTCCCACTTCTCCAATGCATAACCTTGCATTCACTTCTCGCGTTCGATGAAGTTGTAGTGTTGAAATTTTATCTGGCAAAATACCAGAAGAGTATGACTAGTGAAAACTTTCGCGTTCACACATATTAAAGAAGGCATAGGTCAACCCATCGAGGCATCGTGGAAACATATACCACATGTAACATCCCGGATGTAACTTTCCATATTTGTAACTCCAACTCTTGCCATTTTCGGCTATGTGTTATGATATTCCCTTCGTGGTCAGGTTTTGTCTTTCGTTTTGCATTTTGTTCATGTCATGCATTTCATATCATGTCATCATGTGCATTGCATTTGCATACGTGTTCGTCTCTTGCATCCGAGCTTTTTCCCCGTTGTCCGTTTTGCAATCCGGCGCTTCCACCTCCTCCGGCGCACCCCTCTTGTTTTCTTTCGTGAGCGGGTGTCAAACATTCTCGCAATGGACCGAGGCTTGTCAAGTGGCCTTGGTATACTACCGGGAGACCACCGGTCAAGTTTCGTTCCATTTGGAGGTCGTTTGGTACTCCAACGGTTAACCGGGCATCCGCAAAGTCCATTTGTGTGTGCAGAAAACCCCCCTCTCTAAACAGCCCAAAACCCACCAAACTCTCTTCCATGTTGTAGGTCGTTCGATCACGATCGTGTGGGCGAAAACCGCACCTTATTTGGACTCTCCTAGCTCCCTCTAGCTATATATTTGCACCTCTCCCGATTTACGTTTGCAGTCCAAACCCTAACCTCGCCCTCCGGCGCTGCCGGACACGTCCGTACCCCGCCGAACGAAGCCTCCAGCCACCCAGGCGCCGCCACGTGGCGCGCCACCGCTCGCCGCCGCCGCCGGCCCGCAGGCCCGCACGAGGCCCTCGAGCCCGTTCCTCCAGCCAGCGCGCGCCCCGTCTCCTTCCTCCTCCAGCC